>NC_086377.1:55170476-55470476 GCF_036588685.1 Mytilus trossulus
TAATTGTATTTGATGTTACCTTAAATCGGTCATTTGACCAAGACAACTTTCTAAAATGTATTGATAATTGTATTTTATGTTACCTTAAATCGATCATTTGACCGAAATACTCTCTAACATATATAGACAAATGCATGTGAATTCAATTTGAACAAACCAAACTTTCATTATAGAATTATAATACTTTTTTAGTAAATTTAACCACTTTTTGGATAATTCATTCAGATGTTACCTTCAATTGACCATATTTATAGGATAATTGTAAACAATACAACAGCAAACCTGTTGATGATATATTGTTAACTTTTCGACATTTTAATGTAAGTTTGCATTTTTTTTTTTTTATAATTGTTATTGATGTTACCTTAAATCGGTCATTTGACCAAGACAACTTTCTAAAATGTATTGATAATTGTATTTTATGTTACCTTAAATCGATCATTTGACCGAAATACTCTAACATATATTGACAAATGCATGTGAATTCAATTTGAACAAACCAAACTTTCATTATAGAATTATAACACTTTTTTAGTAAATTTAACCACTTTTTGGATAATTCATTCAGATTGTTACCGTCAATTGACCATATTTATAGGATAATTGTAAACAATCCAACAGCAAACCTGTTGATGATATATTGTTAACTTTTCGACATTTTACTGTAAATTTGATTGATTTTTTTTTTGATAATTGTTATTGATGTTACCTTAAATCGGTCATTTGACCAAGACAACTGTCTAATATGTATTGATAATTGTATTTGATGTTACCTTAAATGGATCATTTGACTAAGACAACTTTCTATTATGTATTGATAATTGTATTTGATGTTACCTTAAATCGATCATTTGACCGAAATACTTTCTGACATGTATTGACAAATGCATGTGAATTCAATATGAACAAACCTAACCTTCATTATAGAATTATGATACTTTTTTAGTAAATTTTACCACTTTTTGGATAATTCATTCAGATTGTTACCGTCAATTGACCATATTTATAGCATAATTGTAAACAATACAACAGCAAACCTGTCGATGATATATTGTTAACTTTTCGACATTTTACTGTAAATTTGATTGATTTTTTTTTGATAATTGTTATTGATGTTACCTTAAATCGGTCATTTGACCAAGACAACTGTCTAATATGTATTGATAATTGTATTTGATGTTACCTTAAATCGATCATTTGACCGAAATACTTTCTGACATGTATTGACAAATGCATGTGAATTCAATTTGTACAAACCTAACCTTCATTATAGAATTATGATACTTTTTTAGTAAATTTTACCACTTTTTGGATAATTCATTCAGATGTTACCTTCAATTGACCATATTTATAGGATAATTGTAAACAATACAACAGCAAACCTGTTGATGATATATTGTTAACTTTTCGACATTTTAATGTAAGTTTGATTTTCTTTTTATAATTGTTATTGATGTTACCTTAAATCGGTCATTTGACCAAGACAACTTTCTAAAATGTATTGATAATTGTATTTTATGTTACCTTAAATCGATCATTTGACCGAAATACTCTCCAACATATATAGACAAATGCATGTGAATTCAATTTGAACAAACCAAACTTTCATTATAGAATTATAATATTTTTTTTAGTAAATTTAACCACTTTTTGGATAATTCATTCAGATGTTACCTTCAATTGACCATATTTATAGGATAATTGTAAACAATACAACAGCAAACCTGTTGATGATATATTGTTAACTTTTCGACATTTTAATGTAAGTTTGATTTTTTTTCTTTTGGATAATTGTTATTGATGTTACCTTACATCGGTCATTTGACCAAGACAACTTTCTAAAATGTATTGATAATTGTATTTTATGTTACCTTAAATCGATCATTTGACCGAAATACTCTCTAACATATATTGACAAATGCATGTGAATTCAATTTGAACAAACCAAACTTTCATTATAGAATTATAATACTTTTTTAGTAAATTTAACCACTTTTTGGATAATTCATTCAGATGTTACCTTCAATTGACCATATTTATAGGATAACTGTAAACAATACAACAGCAAACCTGTTGATGATATATTGTTAACTTTTCGACATTTTACTGTAAATTTGATTGATTTTTTTTGATAATTGTTATTGATGTTACCTTAAAATCGATCATTTGACTAAGACAACTTTATATATGTATTGATAATTGTATTTGATGTTACCTTAAATCGATCATTTGACCGAAATGCTTTCTGACATGTATTGACAAATGCATGTGAATTCAATTTGACAAACCTAACCTTCATTATAGAATTATGATACTTTTTTAGTAAATTTTACCACTTTTTGGATAATTCATTCAGATGTTACCTTCAATTGACCATATTTATAGAATAATTGTAAATAATACAATAGATAACCTGATGTTTGTTTATTGATAACTTTTCGACATTTTACTGTAAATTTGATTTTTTTTGATAATTGTAATGGATGTTACCTTAAATCGGTCCATTGACCAAGACAACTTTCTAATTTTTATTGATAATTGTATTTGATGTTACCTTAAATCGGTCATTTGACTAAGACAACTTTCTATTATGTATTGATAATTGTATTCGATGTTACCTTAAATCGATCATTTGACCGAAATGCTTTGTAACATGTATTGACAAATGCATTTGAAGTCAATTTGGACCAACCAAACCTTCATTATAGAATCATAATAATTTTTTAGTAAATTTTACCACTTTTTGGATAATTCATTCAGATGTTACCTTCAATTGACCATATTTATAGAATAATTGTAAATAATACAATAGCAAACCTGTTGTTGGTTTATTGATAACTTTTCGACATTTTACTGTAAATTTGATTTGTTTTGATAATTGTAATGGATGTTACCTTAAATCGGTCCATTGACCAAGACAACTTTCTAATATTTATTGATTATTGTATTTGATGTTACCTTAAATCGGTCATTTGACCAAGACAACTTTCTAAAATGTATTGATAATTGTATTTTATGTTACCTTAAATCGATCATTTGACCGAAATACTCTCTAACATATATAGACAAATGCATGTGAATTCAATTTGAACAAACCAAACTTTCATTATAGAATTATAAAACTTTTTTAGTAAATTTAACCACTTTTTGGATAATTCATTCAGATGTTACCTTCAATTGACCATATTTATAGGATAATTGTAAACAATACAACAGCAAACCTGTTGATGATATATTGTTAACTTTTCGACATTTTAATGTAAGTTTGATTTTTTTTTTTTATAATTGTTTTTGATGTTACCTTAAATCGGTCATTTGACCAAGACAACTTTCTAAAATGTATTGATAATTGTATTTTATGTTACCTTAAATCGATCATTTGACCGAAATACTCTAACATATATTGACAAATGCATGTGAATTCAATTTGAACAAACCAAACTTTCATTATAGAATTATAATACTTTTTTAGTAAATTTAACCACTTTTTGGATAATTCATTCAGATTGTTACCGTCAATTGACCATATTTATAGGATAATTGTAAACAATACAACAGCAAACCCGTTGATGATATATTGTTAACTTTTCGACATTTTACTGTAAATTTGATTGATTTTTTTTGATAATTGTTATTGATGTTACCTTAAATCGGTCATTTGACCAAGACAACTGTCTAATATGTATTGATAATTGTATTTGATGTTACCTTAAATCGATCATTTGACTAAGACAACTTTCTATTATGTATTGATAATTGTATTTGATGTTACCTTAAATCGATCATTTGACCGAAATACTTTCTGACATGTATTGACAAATGCATGTGAATTCAATTTGAACAAACCTTACCTTCATTATAGAATTATGATACTTTTTTAGTAAATTTTACCACTTTTTGGATAATTCATTCAGATGTTACATTGTACCTTCAATTGACCATATTTATAGAATAATGGTAAATAATACAATAGCAAACCTGTTGTTGGTTTATTGATAACTTTTCGACATTTTACTGTAAATTTGATTTTTTTTTATAATTGTAATGGATGTTACCTTAAATCGGTCCATTGACCAAGACAACTTTCTAATTTTTATTGATAATTGTATTTGATGTTACCTTAAATCGGTCATTTGACCAAGACAACTTTCTAAAATGTATTGATAATTGTATTTTATGTTTCCTTAAATCGATCATTTGACCGAAATACTCTCTAACATATATAGACAAATGCATGTGAATTCAATTTGAACAAACCAAACTTTCATTATAGAATTATAATACTTTTTTAGTAAATTTAACCACTTTTTGGATAATTCATTCAGATGTTACCTTCAATTGACCATATTTATAGGATAATTGTAAACAATACAACAGCAAACCTGTTGATGATATATTGTTAACTTTTCGACATTTTAATGTAAGTTTGCATTTTTTTTTTTATAATTGTTATTGATGTTACCTTAAATCGGTCATTTGACCAAGACAACTTTCTAAAATGTATTGATAATTGTATTTTATGTTACCTTAAATCGATCATTTGACCGAAATACTCTAACATATATTGACAAATGCATGTGAATTCAATTTGAACAAACCAAACTTTCATTATAGAATTATAATACTTTTTTAGTAAATTTAACCACTTTTTGGATAATTCATTCAGATTGTTACCGTCAATTGACCATATTTATAGGATAATTGTAAACAATCCAACAGCAAACCTGTTGATGATATATTGTTAACTTTTCGACATTTTACTGTAAATTTGATTGATTTTTTTTTTGATAATTGTTATTGATGTTATCTTAAATCGGTCATTTGACCAAGACAACTGTCTAATATGTATTGATAATTGTATTTGATGTTACCTTAAATGGATCATTTGACTAAGACAACTTTCTATTATGTATTGATAATTGTATTTGATGTTACCTTAAATCGATCATTTGACCGAAATACTTTCTGACATGTATTGACAAATGCATGTGAATTCAATTTGAACAAACCTAACCTTCATTATAGAATTATAATACTTTTTTAGTAAATTTAACCACTTTTTGGATAATTCATTCAGATTGTTACCGTCAATTGACCATATTTATAGGATAATTGTAAACAATACAACAGCAAACCCGTTGATGATATATTGTTAACTTTTCGACATTTTACTGTAAATTTGATTGATTTTTTTTGATAATTGTTATTGATGTTACCTAAATCGGTCATTTGACCAAGACAACTGTCTAATATGTATTGATAATTGTATTTGATGTTACCTTAAATCGATCATTTGACTAAGACAACTTTCTATTATGTATTGATAATTGTATTTGATGTTACCTTAAATCGATCATTTGACCGAAATACTTTCTGACATGTATTGACAAATGCATGTGAATTCAATTTGAACAAACCTTACCTTCATTATAGAATTATGATACTTTTTTAGTAAATTTTACCACTTTTTGGATAATTCATTCAGATGTTACATTGTACCTTCAATTGACCATATTTATAGAATAATGGTAAATAATACAATAGCAAACCTGTTGTTGGTTTATTGATAACTTTTCGACATTTTACTGTAAATTTGATTTTTTTTTATAATTGTAATGGATGTTACCTTAAATCGGTCCATTGACCAAGACAACTTTCTAATTTTTATTGATAATTGTATTTGATGTTACCTTAAATCGGTCATTTGACCAAGACAACTTTCTAAAATGTATTGATAATTGTATTTTATGTTACCTTAAATCGATCATTTGACCGAAATACTCTCTAACATATATAGACAAATGCATGTGAATTCAATTTGAACAAACCAAACTTTCATTATAGAATTATAATACTTTTTTAGTAAATTTAACCACTTTTTGGATAATTCATTCAGATGTTACCTTCAATTGACCATATTTATAGGATAATTGTAAACAATACAACAGCAAACCTGTTGATGATATATTGTTAACTTTTCGACATTTTAATGTAAGTTTGCATTTTTTTTTTTTTATAATTGTTATTGATGTTACCTTAAATCGGTCATTTGACCAAGACAACTTTCTAAAATGTATTGATAATTGTATTTTATGTTACCTTAAATCGATCATTTGACCGAAATACTCTAACATATATTGACAAATGCATGTGAATTCAATTTGAACAAACCAAACTTTCATTATAGAATTATAATACTTTTTTAGTAAATTTAACCACTTTTTGGATAATTCATTCAGATTGTTACCGTCAATTGACCATATTTATAGGATAATTGTAAACAATCCAACAGCAAACCTGTTGATGATATATTGTTAACTTTTCGACATTTTACTGTAAATTTGATTGATTTTTTTTTTGATAATTGTTATTGATGTTATCTTAAATCGGTCATTTGACCAAGACAACTGTCTAATATGTATTGATAATTGTATTTGATGTTACCTTAAATGGATCATTTGACTAAGACAACTTTCTATTATGTATTGATAATTGTATTTGATGTTACCTAAAATCGATCATTTGACCGAAATACTTTCTGACATGTATTGACAAATGCATGTGAATTCAATTTGAACAAACCTAACCTTCATTATAGAATTATGATACTTTTTTAGTAAATTTTACCACTTTTTGGATAATTCATTCAGATTGTTACCGTCAATTGACCATATTTATAGCATAATTGTAAACAATACAACAGCAAACCTGTCGATGATATATTGTTAACTTTTCGACATTTTACTGTAAATTTGATTGATTTTTTTTTGATAATTGTTATTGATGTTACCTTAAATCGGTCATTTGACCAAGACAACTGTCTAATATGTATTGATAATTGTATTTGATGTTACCTTAAATGGATCATTTGACTAAGACAACTTTCTACTATGTATTGATAATTGTATTTGATGTTACCTTAAATCGATCATTTGACCGAAATACTTTCTGACATGTATTGACAAATGCATGTGAATTCAATTTGAACAAACCTAACCTTCATTATAGAATTATGATACTTTTTTAGTAAATTTTACCACTTTTTGGATAATTCATTCAGATGTTACCTTCAATTGACCATATTTATATAATAATTGTAAATAATACAATAGCAAATCTTTTGTTGGTTTATTGATAACTTTTCGACATTTTACTGTAAATTTGATTTTTTTTGATAATTGTAATGGATGTTACCTTAAATCGGTCCATTGACCAAGACAACTTTCTAATTTTTATTGATAATTGTATTTGATGTTACCTTAAAATCGGTCATTTGACTAAGACAACTTTCTATTATGTATTGATAATTGTATTTGATGTTACCTTAAATCGATCATTTGACCGAAATGCTTTCTAACATGTATTGACAAATGCATTTGAAGTCAATTTAGACCAACCAAACCTTCATTATAGAATCATAATACTTTTTTAGTAAATTTTACCACTTTTTGGATAATTCATTCAGATGTTACCTTCAATTGACCATATTTATAGAATAATTGTAAATAATACAACAGCAAACCTTTTTTTGGTATATTGATAACTTTTCGACATTTTACTTTTAATTTGATTTTTTTTTTATAATTGTAATTGATGTTAACTTAAATCGGTCCATTGACCAAGACAACTTTCTAATATTTATTGATAATTGTATTTGATGTTACCTTAAATCGGTCATTTGACTAAGACAACTTTCTATTATGTATTGATAATTGTATTTGATGTTACCTTAAATCGATCATTTGACCGAAATGCTTTCTAACATGTATTGACAAATGCATTTGAAGTCAATTTGGACCAACCAAACCTTCATTATAGAATCATAATACTTTTTTAGTAAATTTTACCACTTTTTGGATAATTCATTCAGATGTTACCTTCAATTGACCATATTCATAGAATAATTGTAAATAATACAATAGCAAACATGTTGTTTGTTTATTGATAACTTTTCAACATTTTACTGTAAATTTGATTTTTTTTGATAATTGTAATGGATGTTACCTTAAATCGGTCCATTGACCAAGACAACTTTCTAATTTTTATTGATAATTGTATTTGATGTTACCTTAAATCGGTCATTTGACTAAGACAACTTTCTATTATGTATTGATAATTGTATTTGATGTTAACTTGAATCGATCATTTGACCGAAATGCTTTCTAACATGTATTGACAAATGCATTTGAAGTCAATTTGGACCAACCAAACCTTCATTATAGAATCATAATACTTTTTTAGTAAATTTTACCACTTTTTGGATAATTCATTCAGATGTTACCTTCAATTGACCATATTTATAGAATAATTGTAAATAATACAACAGCAAACCTTTTGTTGGTATATTGATAACTTTTCGACATTTTACTGTAAATTTGATTTTTTTTTTGATAATTGTAATTGATGATAACTTAAATCGGTCCATTGACCAAGACAACTTTCTAATATTTATTGATAATTGTATTTGATGTTACCTTAAATCGGTCCATTGACCAAGACAACTTTCTATTATGTATTGATAATTGTATTTTACAAATACAATTATCAATACATTTTAGAAAGTTGTCTTGGTCAATGGACCGATTTAATTGTAAATTATACAACAGCAAACCTGTTGTAGGTTTATTGATAACTTTGATGACCGAAATACTTTCTAACATGTATTGACAAATGCATGTGAATTCAATTTGAACAAACCAAACCTTTATTTATAGAATTTTAATATTTTTAAGTAATTTTTACAACTTTTTTGATAATTCATTCAGATGTTACCTTCAATTGACCATATTTATAGAATAATTGTAAATAATACAACAGCAAACCTGTTGTTGGTACATTGATAAATTTTCGACATTTTACTGTAAATTTGATCTTAAATCGGCCATTTGACCGAAATACTTTCTAACATGTATTGACAAATGTATTTGAAGTAAATTTGAACAAACTAAACCTTCTTTATAGAATTATAATACTTTTTTAGTAAATTTTACCACTTTTTATATAAATCATTCAGATGTTACCTTCAATTGACCATATTTATAGGATAGTTGTAAATAATACAACAGCAAATTTGTTGTTGGTATATTGATAACTTTTCGACATTTTACTGTAAATTTGATTTTTTTTGATAATTGTAATTGATGTTACCTTAAATCGGTCCATTGACAAAAACAACTTTCTAAAATGTATTGATAATTGTATGAGTTGTAACCTTAAATCGGTCATTTGACCGAGATACTTTCTAATATGTATTGACAAATGCATTTGAAGCCAATTTGGACCAACCAAACCTTCATTATAGAATTATAACACTTTTTAGTAAATTTTACCACTTTTTAGATAATTCATTCAGATTAGTATCTTCAATTGACCATATGTATAGGATAATTGTAAACAATACAACAGCAAACGTGTTCATGATACATTGTTAACTTTTCGACATTTTACTGTAAATTTGATTTTTTTTGATAATTGTAAATGATGTTACCTTAAATCGGTCCATTGACAAAAACAACTTTCTAAAATGTATTGATAATTGTATTTGATGTTACCTTAAATCGGTCATTTGACCAAGACAACTTTCTAAAATGTATTGATAATTGTATTTGATGTTACCTTAAATCGATCATGTGACCGAAATACTTTCTAACATGTGTTGACAAATGCATTTAAAGTCAATTTGAACAAACCACACCTTCATTATAGAATTATAATACTTTTTTTAGTAAATTTAATCACTTTTTGGATAATTCATTCAGATGTTACCTTCAATTGACCATATTTATAGGATAATTGTAAACAATACAACAGCAAACCTGTTGATGATATATTGTTAACTTTTCGACATTTTAATGTAAGTTTGATTTTTTTTTTATAATTGTTATTGATGTTACCTAAAATCGGTCATTTGACCAAGACAACTTTCTAAAATGTATTGATAATTGTATTTTATGTAACCTTAAATCGGTCATTTGACCGAGATACTTTCTAATATGTATTGACAAATGCATTTGAAGCCAATTTGGACCAACCAAACCTTCATTATAGAATTATAACACTTTTTAGTAAATTTTACCACTTTTTAGATAATTCATTCAGATTGTTATCTTCAATTGACCATATGTATAGGATAATTGTAAACAATACAACAGCAAACGTGTTCATGATACATTGTTAACTTTTCGACATTTTACTGTAAATTTGATTTTTTTTGATAATTGTAATTGATGTTACCTTAAATCGGTCCATTGACAAAAACAACTTTCTAAAATGTATTGATAATTGTATTTGATGTTACCTTAAATCGGTCATTTGACCAAGACAACTTTCTAAAATGTATTGATAATTGTATTTGATGTTACCTTAAATCGATCATGTGACCGAAATACTTTCTAACATGTGTTGACAAATGCATTTAAAGTCAATTTGAACAAACCACACCTTCATTATAGAATTATAATACTTTATTAGTAAATTTAACCACTTTTTGGATAATTCATTCAGATGTTACCTTCAATTGACCATATTTATAGGATAATTGTAAACAATACAACAGCAAACCTGTTGATGATATATTGTTAACTTTTCGACATTTTAATGTAAGTTTGATTTTTTTTTTTATAATTGTTGTTGATGTTACCTAAAATCGGTCATTTGACCAAGACAACTTTCTAAAATGTATTGATAATTGTATTTTATGTGACCTTAAATCCATCATTTCTAACATATATTGACAAATGCATGTGAATTCAATTTGAACAAACCAAACTTTCATTATAGAATTATAATACTTTTTTAGTAAATGTAACCACTTTTTGAATAATTCATTCAGATTGTTACCGTCAATTGACCATATTTATAGGATAATTGTAAACAATACAACAGCAAACCTGTTGATGATATATTGTTAACTTTTCGACATTTTACTGTAAATTTGATTGATTTTTTTTGATAATTGTTATTGATGTTACCTTAAATCGGTCATTTGACCAAGACAACTGTCTAATATGTATTGATAATTGTATTTGATGTTACCTTAAATCGATCATTTGACTAAGACAACTTTCTATTATGTATTGATAATTGTATTTGATGTTACCTTAAATCGATCATTTGACCGAAATACTTTCTGACATGTATTGACAAATGCATGTGAATTCAATTTGAACAATCCTAACCTTCATTATAGAATTATGATACTTTTTTGGTAAATTTTACCACTTTTTGGATAATTCATTCAGATGCTACCTTCAATTGACCATATTTATAGAATAATTGTAAATAATACAATAGCAAACCTGTTGTTTGTTTATTGATAACTTTTCGACATTTTACTGTAAATTTGATTTTTTGTGATAATTGTAATGGATGTTACCTTAAATCGGTCCATTGACCAAGACAACTTTCTAATTTTTATTGATAATTGTATTTGATGTTACCTTAAATTGGTCATTTGACTAAGACAACTTTCTATTATGTATTGATAATTGTATTTGATGTTACCTTGAATCGATCATTTGACCGAAATGCTTTCTAACATGTATTGACAAATGCATTTGAAGTCAATTTGGACCAACCAAACCTTCATTATAGAATCATAATCCTTTTTTAGTAAATTTTACCACTTTTTGGATAATTCATTCAGATGTTACCTTCAATTGACCATATTTATAGAATAATTGTAAACAATACAACAGCAAAGATGATATATTGTTAACTTTTCGACATTTTACTGTAAGTTTGATTTTTTTGGATAATTGTAATCGATGTTACCTTAAATCGGTCATTTGACCAAGACAACTTGCTAAAATGTATTGATAATTGTAATTGATGTTACCTTAAATCGGTCCATTGACAAAAACAACTTTCTAAAATGTATTGATAATTGTATTTGATGTTACCTTAAATCGGTCATTTGACCAAGACAACTTTCTAAAATGTATTGATAATTGTATTTGATGTTACCTTAAATCGATCATGTGACCGAAATACTTTCTAACATGTGTTGACAAATGCATTTAAAGTCAATTTGAACAAACCACACCTTCATTATAGAATTATAATACTTTATTAGTAAATTTTACCACTTTTTAGATAATTCATTCAGATTGTTATCTTCAATTGACCATATGTATAGGATAATTGTAAACAATACAACAGCAAACGTGTTCATGATACATTGTTAACTTTTCGACATTTTACTGTAAATTTGATTTTTTTTGATAATTGTAATTGATGTTACCTTAAATCGGTCCATTGACAAAAACAACTTTCTAAAATGTATTGATAATTGTATTTGATGTTACCTTAAATCGGTCATTTGACCAAGACAACTTTCTAAAATGTATTGATAATTGTATTTGATGTTACCTTAAATCGATCATGTGACCGAAATACTTTCTAACATGTGTTGACAAATGCATTTAAAGTCAATTTGAACAAACCACACCTTCATTATAGAATTATAATACTTTATTAGTAAATTTAACCACTTTTTGGATAATTCATTCAGATGTTACCTTCAATTGACCATATTTATAGGATAATTGTAAACAATACAACAGCAAACCTGTTGATGATATATTGTTAACTTTTCGACATTTTAATGTAAGTTTGATTTTTTTTTTTATAATTGTTATTGATGTTACCTAAAATCGGTCATTTGACCAAGACAACTTTCTAAAATGTATTGATAATTGTATTTTATGTGACCTTAAATCGATCATTTCTAACATATATTGACAAATGCATGTGAATTCAATTTGAACAAACCAAACTTTCATTATAGAATTATAATACTTTTTTAGTAAATGTAACCACTTTTTGGATAATTCATTCAGATTGTTACCGTCAATTGACCATATTTATAGGATAATTGTAAACAATACAACAGCAAACCTGTTGATGATATATTGTTAACTTTTCGACATTTTACTGTAAATTTGATTGATTTTTTTTGATAATTGTTATTGATGTTACCTTAAATCGGTCATTTGACCAAGACAACTGTCTAATATGTATTGATAATTGTATTTGATGTTACCTTAAATCGATCATTTGACTAAGACAACTTTCTATTATGTATTGATAATTGTATTTGATGTTACCTTAAATCGATCATTTGACCGAAATACTTTCTGACATGTATTGACAAATGCATGTGAATTCAATTTGAACAATCCTAACCTTCATTATAGAATTATGATACTTTTTTAGTAAATTTTACCACTTTTTGGATAATTCATTCAGATGCTACCTTCAATTGACCATATTTATAGAATAATTGTAAATAATACAATAGCAAACCTGTTGTTTGTTTATTGATAACTTTTCGACATTTTACTGTAAATTTGATTTTTTGTGATAATTGTAATGGATGTTACCTTAAATCGGTCCATTGACCAAGACAACTTTCTAATTTTTATTGATAATTGTATTTGATGTTACCTTAAATCGGTCATTTGACTAAGACAACTTTCTATTATGTATTGATAATTGTATTTGATGTTACCTTGAATCGATCATTTGACCGAAATGCTTTCTAACATGTATTGACAAATGCATTTGAAGTCAATTTGGACCAACCAAACCTTCATTATAGAATCATAATACTTTTTTAGTAAATTTTACCACTTTTTGGATAATTCATTCAGATGTTACCTTCAATTGACCATATTTATAGAATAATTGTAAACAATACAACAGCAAAGATGATATATTGTTAACTTTTCGACATTTTACTGTAAGTTTGATTTTTTTGGATAATTGTAATCGATGTTACCTTAAATCGGTCATTTGACCAAGACAACTTGCTAAAATGTATTGATAATTGTATTTGATGTTACCTTAAATCGATCATGTGATCGAAATACTTTCTAACATGTGTTGACAAATGCTTGTGAATTCAATTCGAACAAACCAAACCTTCATCATAGAATAATGATACTTTTTAGTAAATTTTACCACTTTTTGGATAATTCATTCAGATGTTACATTCAATTGACCATATTTATAGAATAATTGTAAACAATACAACAGCAAAGATGATATATTGTTAACTTTTCGACATTTTACTGTAAGTTTGATTTTTTTGGATAATTGTAATAGATGTTACCTTAAATCGGTCCATTGACCAAGACAACTTTCTATTATGTATTGATAATTGTATTTTACAAATACAATTATCAATACGTTTTAGAAAGTTGTCTTGGTCAATGGACCGATTTAATTGTAAATTATACAACAGCAAACCTGTTGTAGGTTTATTGATAAATTTGATGACCGAAATACTTTCTAACATGTATTGACAAATGCATGTGAATTCAATTTGAACAAACCAAACCTTCATTTATAGAATTTTAATACTTTTTTAGTAATTTTTACAACTTTTTTGATAATTCATTCAGATGTTACCTTCAATTGACCATATTTATAGAATAATTGTAAATAATACAACAGCAAACCTGTTGTTGGTACATTGATAAATTTTCGACATTTTACTGTAAATTTGATCTTAAATCGGCCATTTGACCGAAATACTTTCTAACATGTATTGACAAATGTATTTGAAGTCAATTTGAACAAACTAAACCTTCGTTATAGAATTATAATACTTTTTTAGTAAATTTTACCACTTTTTATATAATTCATTCAGATGTTACCTTCAATTGACCATATTTATAGGATAGTTGTAAATAATACAACAGCAAATTTGTTGTTGGTATATTGATAACTTTTCGACATTTTACTGTAAATTTGATTTTTTTTGATAATTGTAATTGATGTTACCTTAAATCGGTCCATTGACAAAAACAACTTTCTAAAATGTATTGATAATTGTATGAGTTGTAACCTTAAATCGGTCATTTGACCGAGATACTTTCTAATATGTATTGACAAATGCATTTGAAGCCAATTTGGACCAACCAAACCTTCATTATAGAATTATAACACTTTTTAGTAAATTTTACCACTTTTTAGATAATTCCTTCAGATTGTTATCTTCAATTGACTATATGTATAGGATAATTGTAAACAATACAACAGCAAACGTGTTCATGATATATTGTTAACCTTTCGACATTTTACTGTAAATTTAATTTTTTTTTTGATAATTGTTATTGATGTTACCTTAAATCGGTCCATTGACCAAGACAACTTTCTAATATTTATTGATAATTGTATTTGATGTTACCTTAAATCGGTCATTTGACCAAGACAACTTTCTGAAATGTATTGATAATTGTATTTGATGTTACCTTAAATCGATCATGTGACCGAAATACTTTCTAACATGTGTTGACAAATGCATTTGAAGTCAATTTGAACAAACCACACCTTCATTATAAAATTATAATACTTTTTTAGTAAATTTTACCACTTTTTAGATAATTCATTTAGATGTTACCTTCAATTGACCATATTTATAGAATAATTGTAAATAATACAACAGCAAACCTTTTGTTGGTATATTGATAACTTTTCGACATTTTACTGTAAATTTGATTTTTTTTGATAATTGTAATGGATGTTACCTTAAATCGGTCCATTGACCAAGACAACTTTCTAATTTTTATTGATAATTGTATTTGATGTTACCTTAAATCGGTCATTTGACTAAGACAACTTTCTATTATGTATTGATAATTGTATTTGATGTTAACTTGAATCGATCATTTGACCGAAATGCTTTCTAACATGTATTGACAAATGCATTTGAAGTCAATTTGGACCAACCAAACCTTCATTATAGAATCATAATACTTTTTTAGTAAATTTTACCACTTTTTGGATAATTCATTCAGATGTTACCTTCAATTGACCATATTTATAGAATAATTGTAAATAATACAACAGCAAACCTTTTGTTGGTATATTGATAACTTTCGACATTTTACTGTAAATTTGATTTTTTTTTGATAATTGTAATTGATGATAACTTAAATCGGTCCATTGACCAAGACAACTTTCTAATATTTATTGATAATTGTATTTGATGTTACCTTAAATCGGTCCATTGACCAAGACAACTTTCTATTATGTATTGATAATTGTATTTTACAAATACAATTATCAATACATTTTAGAAAGTTGTCTTGGTCAATGGACCGATTTAATTGTAAATTATACAACAGCAAACCTGTTGTAGGTTTATTGATAACTTTGATGACCGAAATACTTTCTAACATGTATTGACAAATGCATGTGAATTCAATTTGAACAAACCAAACCTTCATTTATAGAATTTTAATACTTTTTTAGTAATTTTTACCACTTTTTTGATAATTCATTCAGATGTTACCTTCAATTGACCATATTTATAGAATAATTGTAAATAATACAACAGCAAACCTGTTGTTGGTACATTGATAAATTTTCGACATTTTACTGTAAATTTGATCTTAAATCGGCCATTTGACCGAAATACTTTCTAACATGTATTGACAAATGTATTTGAAGTCAATTTGAACAAACTAAACCTTCTTTATAGAATTATAATACTTTTTTAGTAAATTTTACCACTTTTTATATAAATCATTCAGATGTTACCTTCAATTGACCATATTTTTAGGATAGTTGTAGATAATACAACAGCAAATTTGTTGTTGGTATATCGATAACTTTTCGACATTTTACTGTAAATTTGATTTTTTTTGATAATTGTAATTGATGTTACCTTAAATCGGTCCATTGACAAAAACAATTTTCTAAAATGTATTGATAATTGTATGAGTTGTAACCTTAAATCGGTCATTTGACCGAGATACTTTTTAATATGTATTGACAAATGCATTTGAAGCCAATTTGGACCAACCAAACCTTCATTATAGAATTATAACACTTTTTAGTAAATTTTACCACTTTTTAGATAATTCATTCAGATTGTTATCTTCAATTGACCATATGTATAAAATAAGTGTAAATAATACAACAGCAAACCTGTTGTTGGTACATTGATAAATTTTCGACATTTTACTGTAAATTTGATCTTAAATCGGCCATTTGACCGAAATACTTTCTAACATGTATAGACAAATGTATTTGAAGTCAATTTGAACAAACTAAACCTTCGTTATAGAATTATAATACTTTTTTAGTAAATTTTACCACTTTTTATATAATTCATTCAGATGTTACCTTCAATTGACCATATTTTTAGGATAGTTGTAAATAATACAACAGCAAACTTGTTGTTGGTATATTGATAACTTTTCGACATTTTACTGTAAATTTGATTTTTTTTTATAATTGTAATTGATGTTACCTTAAATCGGTCCATTGACAAAAACAACTTTCTAAAATGTATTGATAATTGTATGAGTTGTAACCTTAAATCGGTCATTTGACCGAGATACTTTTTAATATGTATTGACAAATGCATTTGAAGCCAATTTGGACCAACCAAACCTTCATTATAGAATTATAACACTTTTTAGTAAATTTTACCACTTTTTAGATAATTCATTCAGATTGTTATCTTCAATTGACCATATGTATAGGATAATTGTAAACAATACAACAGCAAACGTGTTCATGATATATTGTTAACCTTTCGACATTTAACTGTAAATTTTTATTTTTTTTTTGATAATTGTTATTGATGTTAACTTAAATCGGTCCATTGACCAAGACAACTTTCTAATTTTTATTGATAATTGTATTTGATGTTACCTTAAATCGGTCATTTGACTAAGACAACTTTCTATTATGTATTGATAATTGTATTTGATGTTACCTTGAATCGATCATTTGACCGAAATGCTTTCTAACATGTATTGACAAATGCATTTGAAGTCAATTTGGACCAACCAAACCTTCATTATAGAATCATAATTATTTTTTTTTTGTAAATTCTACCACTTTTTGGATAATTCATTCAGATGTTACCTTCAATTGACCATATTTATAGAATAATTGTAAATAATACAACAGCAAACCTTTTGTTGGTATATTGATAACTTTTCGACATTTTACTGAAGTTGTTTTTTTTTGATAATTGTAATTGATGTTACCTTAAATCGGTCCATTGACCAAGACAACTTTCTAATATTTATTAATAATTGTATTTGATGTTACCTTAAATCGGTCATTTGACCAAGACAACTTTCTAAAATGTATTGATAATTGTATTTGATGTTACCTTAAATCGATCATTTGACCGAAATACTCTCTAACATATATAGACAAATGCATGTGAATTCAATTTGAACAAACCAAACTTTCATTATAGAATTATAATTCTTTTTTTAGTAAATTTAACCACTTTTTGGATAATTCATTCAGATGTTACCTTCAATTGACCATATTTATAGGATAATTGTAAACAATACAACAGCAAACCTGTTGATGATATATTGTTAACTTTTCGACATTTTAATGTAAGTTTGATTTTTTTTTTTTATAATTGTTACTGATGTTACCTTCAATCGGTCATTTGACCAAGACAACTTTCTAAAATGTATTAATAATTGTATTTTATGTTACCTTAAATCGATCATTTGACCGAAATACTCTCTAACATATATTGACAAATGCATGTGAATTCAATTTGAACAAACCAAACTTTCATTATAGAATTATAATATTTTTTAGTAAATGTAACCACTTTTTGGATAATTCATTCAGATTGTTACCGTCAATTGACAATATTTATAGGATAATTGTAAACAATACAACAGCAAACCTGTTGATGATATATTGTTAACTTTTCCGACATTTTACTGTAAATTTGATTTTTTTTGATAATTGTAATTGATGTTACCTTAAATCGGTCCATTGACAAAAACAACTTTCTAAAATGTATTGATAATTGTATGAGTTGTAACCTTAAATCGGTCATTTGACCGAGATACTTTCTAATATGTATTGACAAATGCATTTGAAGCCAATTTGGACCAACCAAACCTTCATTATAGAATTATAACACTTTTTAGTAAATTTTACCACTTTTTAGATAATTCATTCAGATTGTTATCTTCAATTGACCATATGTATAGGATAATTGTAAACAATACAACAGCAAACGTGTTCATGATATATTGTTAACCTTTCGACATTTAACTGTAAATTTTATTTTTTTTTTGATAATTGTTATTGATGTTAACTTAAATCGGTCCATTGACCAAGACAACTTTCTAATTTTTATTGATAATTGTATTTGATGTTACCTTAAATCGGTTATTTGACTAAGACAACTTTCTATTATGTATTGATAATTGTATTTGATGTTACCTTGAATCGATCATTTGACCGAAATGCTTTCTAACATGTATTGACAAATGCATTTGAAGTCAATTTGGACCAACCAAACCTTCATTATAGAATCATAATTATTTTTTTTTTGTAAATTCTACCACTTTTTGGATAATTCATTCAGATGTTACCTTCAATTGACCATATTTATAGAATAATTGTTAATAATACAACAGCAAACCTTTTGTTGGTATATTGATAACTTTTCGACATTTTACTGTAAATTTGTTTTTTTTTGATAATTGTAATTGATGTTACCTTAAATCGGTCCATTGACCAAGACAACTTTCTAATATTTATTAATAATTGTATTTGATGTTACCTTAAATCGGTCATTTGACCAAGACAACTTTCTAAAATGTATTGATAATTGTATTTGATGTTACCTTAAATCGATCATTTGACCGAAATACTCTCTAACATATATAGACAAATGCATGTGAATTCAATTTGAACAAACCAAACTTTCATTATAGAATTATAATTCTTTTTTTAGTAAATTTAACCACTTTTTGGATAATTCATTCAGATGTTACCTTCAATTGACCATATTTATAGGATAATTGTAAACAATACAACAGCAAACCTGTTGATGATATATTGTTAACTTTTCGACATTTTTATGTAAGTTTGATTTTTTTTTTTTTATAATTGTTACTGATGTTACCTTCAATCGGTCATTTGACCAAGACAACTTTCTAAAATGTATTAATAATTGTATTTTATGTTACCTTAAATCGATCATTTGACCGAAATACTCTCTAACATATATTGACAAATGCATGTGAATTCAATTTGAACAAACCAAACTTTCATTATAGAATTATAATATTTTTTAGTAAATGTAACCACTTTTTGGATAATTCATTCAGATTGTTACCGTCAATTGACAATATTTATAGGATAATTGTAAACAATACAACAGCAAACCTGTTGATGATATATTGTTAACTTTTCCGACATTTTACTGTAAATTTGATTTTTTTTGATAATTGTAATTGATGTTACCTTAAATCGGTCCATTGACAAAAACAACTTTCTAAAATGTATTGATAATTGTATGAGTTGTAACCTTAAATCGGTCATTTGACCGAGATACTTTCTAATATGTATTGACAAATGCATTTGAAGCCAATTTGGACCAACCAAACCTTCATTATAGCATTATAACACTTTTTAGTAAATTTTACCACTTTTTAGATAATTCATTCAGATTGTTATCTTCAATTGACCATATGTATAGGATAATTGTAAACAATACAACAGCAAACGTGTTCATGATATATTGTTAACCTTTCGACATTTTACTGTAAATTTGATTTTTTTTTTTGATAATTGTTATTGATGTTACCTTAAATCGGTCCATTGACCAAGACAACTTTCTAATATTTATTGATAATTGTATTTGATGTTACCTTAAATCGGTCATTTGACCAAGACAACTTTCTGAAATGTATTGATAATTGTATTTGATGTTACCTTAAATCGATCATGTGACCGAAATACTTTCTAACATGTGTTGACAAATGCATTTGAAGTCAATTTGAACAAACCACACCTTCATTATAGAATAATAATACTTTTTTAGTAAATGTAACCACTTTTTGGATAATTCATTCAGATGTTACCTTCAATTGACCATATTTATAGGATAATTGTAAACAATACAACAGCAAACCTGTTGATGATATATTGTTAACTTTTCGACATTTTACTGTAAATTTGATTGATTTTTTTTGATAATTGTTATTGATGTTACCTTAAATCGGTCATTTGACCAAGACAACTGTCTAATATGTATTGATAATTGTATTTGATGTTACCTTAAATCGATCATTTGACTAAGACAACTTTCTATTATGTATTGATAATTGTATTTGATGTTACCTTGAATCGATCATTTGACCGAAATGCTTTCTAACATGTATCGACAAATGCATTTGAAGTCAATTTGGACCAACCAAACCTTCATTATAGAATCATAATACTTTTTTAGTAAATTTTACCACGTTTTGGATAATTCATACAGATGTTACCTTCAATTGACCATATTTATAGAATAATTGTAAATAATACAACAGCAAACCTTTTGTTGGTATATTGATAACTTTTCGACATTTTACTGTAAATTTGATTTTTTTTTGATAATTGTAATTGATGTTAACTTAAATCGGTCCATTAACCAAGACAACTTTCTAATATTTATTGATAATTGTATTTGATGTAACCTTAAATCGGTCATTTGACCAAGACAACTTTCTAATATTTATTGATAATTGTATTTGATGTTACCTTAAATCGGTCATTTGACCAAGACAACTTTCTGAAATGTATTGATAATTGTATTTGATGTTACCTTAAATCGATCATGTGACCGAAATACTGTCTAACATGTGTTGACAAATGCATATGAATTCAATTTGAACAAACCAAACCTTCATTATAGAATAATGATACTTTTTAGTAAATTTTACCACTTTTTGGATAATTCATTCAGATGTTACATTCAATTGACCATATTTATAGAATAATTGTAAATAATACAACAAACCTGTTGTTGGTATATTGATAACTTTTCAACATTTTACTGTAAATTTGATTTTTTTTTTGATAATTGTATTTGATGTTACCTTAAATCGGTCATTATAGAAATAAAACACTTTTTTTTAGGAAATTTTACCACATTTTGGATAATTCATTTAAATGTTACCTTCAATTGACCATATTTATATAATTGTAAATTATACAAAGGCAAACCTGCTGTAGGTATATTGACAACTTTTCGACATTTTACTGTAAATTTTACCAATTTTTTGATAATTGTAATAGATGTTATCTTAAATCGGTCATTTGACCAAGACAACTGTCTAATATGTATTGGTAATTGTATTTGATGTTACCCTAAATCGGTCATTTGGCCAAGACAATTTCTAATATGTATTAATAATTGTATTTGATGCTACCTTAGATCGGTCATTTGACCAAGACAACTTATATGTATTGGTAATTGTATTTGGTGTAACCCGAAATCGGTCATTTCACCAAGACAATTTTTAAATACGTATTGAAAATTGTATTTGATGTTACTTTAAATCGGTCATTTGACCAAAACAACTTTCTAATATGTATTGAAAATTGTATTTGGTGTTACCTTTAATCGGTCCTTTGACCAAGACAACTTTCTAAAATGTATTGATAATTGTATTTGATGTTACCCGAAATTGGTCATTTGACCAAAACAACTTTCTAATATGTATTGAAAATTGTATTTGATGTTACCTTAAATCGGTCCTTTAACCAAGACAACATTCTGAAATGTATTGATAATTGTATTTGATGTTACTTTAAATCGGTCATTTGACCAAAACAACTCTAATATGTATTGATAATTGTATTTGATGTTACCTTAAATCGGTCATTGGACCAAGACAACTTTCTAATATGTATTAATACTTGTATTTGATGTTACCTTAAATCAGTCATTTGACCAAAAATTTTTCTAAAGTGTATTGACAAATGCATTTGAAGTCAATTTGAACAAACCAAACCTTCATTATAGAGAATTATAATACTTTTTCAGAAAATTTTACCAATTTTGGGATAATTCATTCAGATGTTACATTGAATTGACCATATTTGTAGGATAGTTAAAATAATTCAACAGCAAACCTGTTGTTGGTATATTGATAACTTTTCGACATTTAACCGTAAATTTTATAATTTTTTTGATAATTGTATTTGATGTTACCTTAAATCGGTCATTTGACCGAGATACTTTCTAAAATGTATTGACAAATGCATTTGACTAATTGAACCAAACAAACCGTTCTTATAGAATTATAACACATTTTTTATTAAATTTTACCACTTTTTGGATAATTCTTTTCTCTGTTTTCTCCTATTTGGTTTTTTTTTTTAATCCAACGCAATCATAGGTTTGAACGTGGTTTTCAATTTAGACTCGTAAATATATTATATATATATTACTCGTCTAAACATCAACCCAACAATGTTAGATCTGTAAATTTGCTTTCGCAAAGTTTTGGTTCTTCCCTCGCCGGGATTCGAACCCATGCTACTGTGATATCTTTACTCTAAATCGCCTGCACTGCAGCCCTCCCGTTAGACCACTTGGGCCCTACCAAATAATAGAGCTTTCGCTGGCCGTGTGTTACCTTTCCTCGTCGGTTTTAATATAGCGGCGTACTTCAGTACATGATATGTATGGCATGAAGATGTTATTGTTACAGGTCAGCTAAATTATCTATAGTAAAGGATCCTTATTATATTTAAAAGTACGTCTGAGTCAGTGACAACTCTACAACATATGTATCCATCGGATCGCCATCAATGATGATGATACATGGCTGTGTACATAAAATTTAATTAAAGTTAATAACCAACACATTGACTGACATTCACTCTCTTTTTTCTTAATTCCAAAACGACCTTCGCACTGTTCAAACAAATCTTGAAAACGTTTCCCTTACACATACTTACCTCTTTGTACTTGACCATTTGTTATCTAATAAACTTGTTTTACTGTCCCAAGCCTTTGATTATTTTAAAGATAAATATTTCAGTCTTTGCACCAAAAACGGCACAAGCAACGAAGCCGACACTAACACGGTGCTTAAAATTGTTCTTGAAGACGTATTTGACAATCTGGTAGAGTTTCACTCGTACAAGAGAAAGTCCTTTGTAGTAAACAAGAAAAAGGGGACTGTCATCTTGAGAAAGGACGCCAATCTAGTCACCATGCTACATGATATCTTTTTAGATAACTTAAAATATAAAGAGAGGACAGATTCGCCTATTAAACAAATAGGACTTCAAGATATAAACGACACTATGCCCTAAAATGAATATTCCACCGTGTTGCAAGTCTTGTCTACAAGATTTGAGTTTAAAATTTAAGCACGTGTTGATCTATGTAATTTGAATTTCATTGATACTGCAAAAAAAATTTACCCTACTATTTGGAACGTCCATAATTTTGGGCCAAACAAAACACGAATGGAAATCTAATAAACACATTAACTTTTTTAACACCCCACTAATACCACCTGACTGCTATACATCTCCTCATATAAGAGACATTAAGAACCCTGTTCACAATATGTTACAACCTATTCCAAGTGACTAAGGGTGAGTGTGCAAACCCTCTACATATTCTGTTAGGAGACACCGTAGACTCGTATAGTGGCTCAAGTAAACTCAGAACAATTTTGAATTCGTTTGGAATCCTTTCTTCCAAAATAAAATGTCGTCAACACGAATCAGCCATAGTTGAAGAGAAAATGAGTACGAAATATCTAGAAAATCTCGACCGAGCTGCTTTCACTGTAGTTTCAATTGACAATATTGATGTAGGACAGCCTCACAAAGAGGTATACATGCTACATCATACCCATCTTCGCTAGCCAAGGGTTACGATCCACTTTCGTCTCTTCACCCTTGGCAGATTAAGCCAACATTTGTGAAAACAATTTTGCGCCATCTATCGGAAGATTAAAGTCACGCCCATTCCGAATACATTATTCTTGACCAATGGTAGCACTTGAACTCTTCAATTTGGAGGTAAAAACACGGTAGAGTCTAGATTCTAGACCACCCAGTAGTCAACATTTCGGTGTTGACATGAATATCAATAATGCGGTCATTTTTATAAATTTCCTGTTTACTAAACTTTGAATTTTTCGAAAAACTAAGGATTTTCTTATTCCAGGCATAGATTACCTTAGCCGTATTTGGCACAATTTTTTGGAATTTTGGATCCTCAATGCTCTTCAACTTTTTACTTGTTTGGCTTTATAAATATTTTGATTTGAGCGTCACTGATGAGTCTTATATAGACGAAACGCGCGTCTGGTGTACTAAATTATAATCCTGGTACCTTTGATAACTATTTACACCACTGGGTCGATGCCACTGCTGGTGGACGTTTCGTCCCCGGGGTATCATCAGCCCAGTAGTCAACACTTCGGTGTTGACATGAATATCAATAATGCGGTCATTTTTATAAATTTCCTGTTTACTAAACTTTGAATTTTTCGAAAAACTAAGGATTTTCTTATTCCAGGCATAGATTACCTTAGCCGTATTTGGCACAATTTTTTGGAATTTTGGATCCTCAATGCTCTTCAACTTTTTACTTGTTTGGCTTTATAAATATTTTGATTTGAGCGTCACTGATGAGTCTTATATAGACGAAACGCGCGTCTGGCGTACTAAATTATAATCCTGGTACATTTGATAACTATTCTACACAATTGATAAAGCCGGAAACGAAAATATACATCAACATTCATGCATTTGTGCATGAAACATACACAGGATCTTCTATTAATTGATTAAAAACATTCAAGTTGTCACTAAATATAGTCGTATGTTTAAAGAATTTAAAGACTTGTTGCACAATAAACACGTGGCAATTGTTTACAAACACTTTCTACATTAACACGTGGTCATGTTTTATGCGCTTTTTGATTGGATGCAGCGAGTTCCGACTGCAACCAATAAAAATCCTTACCTTGTGTCTCCGAAATTTTTTCTCAATCCGCCAAGGGTGAAGAGAACGAAAGTGGATCGTAACCCTTGGCTAGCGAAGATGCATCATACCAGGCTCTACAGCCTAAACCAAATACGCTCAATATTGGTTCTTCTGAACCTTCGACAACAGGTAGTCGGGTCTCTATGCTTTCTTTTCTCCACAATGACGTTGAACAGCTGGAGGTTACTAACATCAGAAAAAAAATTGTTTTAATTCATTTTGCAGAAGAACTGTATTGAAAATTCAGACTTGTGTGCATCCCTGACCTTAAAAATTATTTATCCCAATTTGAAAATAAAAACAAAGAGAAAAAGCTAATGTTGATTATCTAATAGTTTTAAATGAATCATGCGATAACAAAGAGACCATAACACATGTTTTGGAAAATATCCACATTTTTTTTGATATTGACAAATCTAAAAGTCACATAATAATTGTTGGGGATGCAAAAACCTTTTTGACATTTTTTGTAAATTAAAAAAATGAATATATCGAAGAGCTTTCTTGGGTATTACCATTTCCAGGTGACTGGCATATATTAAAAAATGTACAACCCGTTTTATTTAAAATTCATTGTGATGCCGGTCTCAAAAGAGATGGCAAAAATTAATCACAAAGAAGATGGTTTTTTTATCGGTTCTTGATCAGGGCTCCAATTTAAAAAAAAAAATCGTTCATTTTTGCTTAATGTTTGGGAGAGCTTTTACAGAGTTCAGATTCTCAAATTCTTGGAACCAAGAGCAATGACAAAGCTCTGACATCCGAGCAATTAAATAAAAAAAAACGTAAGAGCTAGTATCGGAAATAAATAAATATGTGAGGCAAACAAAAAACAACTGTTCGTCTGATTTACCAACAGTATTACAATGGTATGAAGGAGACATTGACACCACTTCTCTTATGGATGAGTTTGACAAATTCTGTAGGAAAAAAAAACAAGACAGACGATACGTTCCTATTCTGGAATATTTTTATTCATAGAGATTGCTTCTCCTACATATCTTTGTATATTTCTTTCCAAAGTTCAAATTGGAATCTCTAAATTAGCCTCACTGACAAATCTCAACCCTCTGTTCCATGCCTTTGATAGGCATATATATTTGAGAATAATTCCAAGACACCTGGCAGACATAGCAGAACTTCCACGAGAAATGTCATCATGCTTTCAAAATGGAAGTTTTTCTATTTCATCATGCTTTCAAAATGAAAGTTTTTCTGCCAGCGTAACAGGTAGGGCATGACAGTAGCTTGCCCTAGACGAGGCTCGCGAGTCTCTTATAAACCGCGATCTTAAGGAATCAGTTCGGAAACCATCTCCAGAACTGCTTTATAAAATCGCTGTACATCTTCCTTTTAGATAATCCCTGCAAAAAATTTAAACAAGCAAATAACCTAAATGATGACAACACTTTGTCAGAAAAGGGGATTTTCTCCATCTAAACTAACTCAAGATAAACAGATTTGTACCATGTACGTGAACAAAATCTTAGAGGTTAACGTTTTTGGAAATAATTCTGAAATCAACAGAAGTTTATTAAAATTGTTTTCCTGCCAAAAATTTGAAGGGGTCGTTCATTTTAACTTGATGAACTTTTATAATATTGGTCACCCATACGAAAAAAAAAACTACGTAAATTTGCTACAACAAAATTAAAGCAACACAATACGCGTAATACTGATACAAAAGAAAAGACACTGTACAACAGGTGCCTAAAAAGTGAGATGAAATCCGGGAATCCTTTAAGTAATTTCCGCCAGTACATCCCATTTCCGCGTGCTATTTGTATGACAGATGGTTCGATGCATCACCAAGACACAAAGTCAAATACAACTAGGTCACTTTGTGGTAGATTAGAAAGGTTACCAGAGTCATTCAATACACCTTGTTATAATTGAGGGCATGTTTATGATCAACAGTAAACCCATAAGATCCCATCATAAAGCATTCAATGATATTCTAGAATATTTGGTTAGAAGATGAATTATACTTCACGCAAAGCTGTCGGCCAATGAAATACACATTTTATTTGACAGACCGAATTCTCTAACCAATGATAACCCATCTTTAAAAGATCTTGAAAGTCAAGACGGGACAAAAACTTCAAAGAAAATTCATATAAAACATTAGCATTCAACTTCCTGTCCGAACTACCAAAAGGAAAAGATCCCCAAGGGTGACTGGGGAATAGAAATTTAGTCACTTAGTCTTCTCCCGACCGGCAGTAAAACGCTTGCCGAAGTGGGGCGTCCGTTTGGCTGTGCGGGATGATTAATTGATTGTTGGTTGCTTAACGTCCAGTGGCAAATATTTCATGCATATTCAGGACGAGAACAAGTTCACAATAAATACAATAGGTAGGTTGATACAATAGAGGCCATCTAGGATGATGGTCGGAGAAATGTTGACTGCCACCGGAAAAGGAGGGTATATTGGATATATAGGGACAGAAATTTTGCCTTGCAACAGGCCACCTACGGACCCCTCAAAGAGTTGTTGCAAGGTTTCTTAACGTGCTAAAAGCGTGGCTCTCTCTTTACACGAGGCATCGGATTTAACGTCCCCTTCTGACCGGACGTGACTGCGAACTTGATACATCCCGCATAGCCAAACGGACGCCCCACTTCGGCAAGCGTTTTACTGCCGGTCGGGAGAAGACCAAGTGACCATATTTCTATACCCAAGTCACCCTTGGGGACGGCTATGCGGGATGTATCAAAAATATGTTCCCATACCTGACCTAGAAATTGAACTTGTGATTAAAGACACTGAATTACAAGCAGTACACAAAATTGTACTAACTTACAAACTAATTTAAACAAAATAGAACATATGAATGAACAAATTGACAAAGAAAAATCACTGAAAATAAAAAAGAATGAGGATAGATTGAAAGAAATCAAGAAATCCAACGAGTTGTCAAAATGGAACAAAACATAAAAGAATTGCAACATACAATTGAAACAGAAGCAGAACAACGCGTAGAGACGAAAACCAAAGATACAAAACTACATGTAGAAAGTGCCGTAGAAGATAATCACACAAACCGAAAGAATATCGGAAAAGAAAAACAGTGAAAAAAATGAGCCCGACAAAAGCAATAATAATATAAAATCTTATGCTGGTGTATGAAATCAAACTTTAAGGAAGGAAAACAGCCACCACAGGGATACCTATGATTTATTGACAATAGGCTCTTCGATTTTCAAAGACATTGACGGCAAAAGATTGTACAAAAATAGAAAAGTTAAAGTTATCACTCTACACGGCAAAACAGTGTTTGGAGCAATTCAGTATATCAAGTCATTTAGAGATAAAGCAAATATAATAAAATTGAGAAAGGAAATGGTGAATATGTCAAAGCGACAACCACCCGACCATAGAGCAGACAACAGCCGAAGGCAAACATTGGGTCTTCAATGTAGCGAGAATTCCCGCACCCGTAGGTGTCCTTCAGCTGGCCCCTAAACATATGCATAACAGTACAGTGATAATGGACGTCATACTAAACTCCGAATTATACACAAGAAACTAAAATTTAAAATATACAAGACCAACAAAGGCCAGAGGCTCCTGACTTGGGACAGGCGCAAAATTGCGGCGGGGTTAAACATGTTTATGAGATCTCAACCCTCCCCCTATACCTCTAGCCAATGTAGAAAAGTAAAAGAATAACAATACGCACATTAAAATTCAGTTCAAGAGAAGTCCGAGTCCGATGTCAAAAGATGTAACAAAAGAAAATGAATAAAATGACAATAATACATAAATAACAACAGACTACTATCAGTTAACTGACATGCCAGCTCCAGACATCAATTAAACTTATTGAAAGATTATGTCTTCATCATATGAATATCAGGCACAATCCCTCCCGTTAGGGGTTTAGTATCATACTATCATAAAATAACCCGTGTCATGCCAACAACTGTTTTTGTTAGAAATAAATGTGTTTAGTTCCGATGCAAAGACCCTATCAGTGAATCAATATTAAAGCCAAAATATGCAATCTTTAATGACCTGACAACAGTATCGTAACTATATCCCCTTTTAATAAGTATATTTAAAGGTTTTGTTAGTTTCTGAGGAGAATACTGACATTTATAAAGAATATTTCCATAAAAAATTGGATGTGAAATACCTGAACGTATAAGATGTCTGCATGTTGAGTTATATTTACGAATTATTTCCTTATACCGGTGATAAAATTTAGAAAATGTTTTCACCAGGTTGTGATATCGAAAACCCTGGTGTAATAATTTTTCAGTAATACATAAATTTCTCTCGCTAAAATCTAAGGCCGTGTTCACATTGGCCTAAATTCGGTGTTGTTTAGTGTAACTCACACGTAAACTAAACACAATTGCGTTACCATTGATAAAACTCAATGTTTACATGTAGTGTAAATCATGTTTTATCTACACACAGTCGATAGTCAATGTAGGCCTTGTGTAGGTTAAGTGTACACAAAACTATGCATTTAGGACATTAGTTTTACAGTGTATATATTTAAGGAGGAAACTATTTTTGAGTAAAATTGATAGTTTTGATAAATATTAGTATAGTTCTTTACAGAAATTGTTGTCTAAATTTTATCAAGCAGCACCATTGCCGAACCCATCAGGCAGCAACCAATTAATTTTCAGGGAGAGGGGATGGCTATTATAGTTGAGTATAAAACATAAAGGAGGGGGAGGGGGTGGGGTGTTGGGCTATGGATTTATTTTTTGGAGAAAAAAATTGTTTCCAGTTTTTGTCCGATTGTTTTGGTTTTTTTTTCACCCTTTGCTGCCACTTTATTTAATGCTAAAACTGATTTCGACTTGTAGAAAAAAAATATATAGCCTAATACCCCCCCCCCCCCCCAAAAAAAAATAAAATAAAAAAATTCAAAACAAATGAAATAAATAGTTGCTGCCTGATTCATTTGAAAAGGTCTTCCCTAATCGACTTGTCGTACAAAGAACTATTCGCCACTGGTCTTTACTCAAACAACGATTCACGCTTAAATACATTACTAAACAAGGTGTGAGGTAAATGATATGTTTGTCTAGTATTTCAGATCCGTCAAATTACACTTGAAATAATAAAAAAAAAAAAACGTTACCCTATTCCCTTACCAAATACTCCTTGGAGAAGAAATACCATTTGAAACAAACAGAAAAGATAAAAATGTAGTTATCCCTTATATATCAATCCTTTTTTTCGGCTGTAAGCATGCTGCTGCAGCTAACGTTTTCTAATGCGTAATCGAGACGTCTCTAGTATATTCAAACTACTGCAAATTATAAAAATGGCTTTCATAAAGTAGTAATCACTTAACTTCAAAAAGGGGGAGGGTTATTTTTTTTTTATCTGAGTCAGATAGTTTTTTGCGCGTACGTTTTTATCCGGATTTTTTGTTCGATGCTGGTGATCAAAATCTTTTTTTTCAATATTTAACACTATAATGTAACGGAAAACTCTTGATTCAGAATATTTCTTTATCATCTGTATGACCAGATTATTTTTTTTTTTTTATCAAATTGGCGATTGGAATATTTCCATCCCCCTTTTTGAAGTCAAATGGTCGTTCCCTTTCTGCTAGAAAAGTTGTCCGAAAACTTTGAATTCTGTTCTACGTAATGAACATTTAAATGACATATAGTTTACAAGTGTGAACAAAACTTATGTACAGGTAGCTAAACAAGATGTATAGATGTGAACAAATGTAATGTGAAACCAGTGTCCATTACGTTAAACTAATTGTAAACATGTTTACTGTACACGGCGTTTGGTGTGAACACGGCCTAATACGTTGTTACATACACGAGAAATGTTCCAAATAGAAATCACTATGTGATCCTTGGAAACTCATCGAACCTTTAAACAGACTTATAAGTAAGGGTTATCGTACCAATATTGTAATTAGATCTCTGAATATAGTTCACATTGGCACTAATATTGATTTTGTCATTAGCAAATTAAAACATAACTAAATTTCATTATCTTTTGAGGCGAGATGTATAGAGACACAGACACGTTAACTTTTATTTCTATAGAAGTCGCTCTTCACTATACTACTACCTGTCGATACATTTATTTTTGGCATTACACAAGTCATGTCTGCTTTGAATATTAATAACGTTACAATACTAAATCCCTGTGATGTGTTTTAGTCGATTTTAGTCTCTGATGCATTATTTTTTATTATTAATTGGTTTTGATTGATTGATTGTTGGTTGCTTAACGTCCAGTGGCAAATATTTCATGCATATTCAGGACGAGAACAAGTTCACAATAAATACAATAGGTAGGTTGATACAATAGAGGCCATCTGGGATGATGGTCGGAGAAATTTGGACTGCCACCGAAAAAGGAGGGTATATTGGATAGGGACAGAAATTTAGCCTTGCTACAGGCCACCTACGGACCCCTCAGAGAGTTGTTGCAAGGGTTCTTAACGTGCAAAGAGCGTGGCACTCTCTTTGCAAGAGGCATCTGATTTAACGTCCCCCTTCTGACCGGACGTGACTGCGAACTTGATACATCCCGCACAGCCAAACGGACGCCCCACTTCGGCAAGCGTTTTACTGCCGGTCGGGAGAAGACCAAGTGACCCTATTTCTATACCCCAGTCACCCTTGGGGGTTAATTGGTTTTGGCTTTTAACTAGCTGTCAGTAACTGCGAGTACTCTCAGATCGTATTTTCTTGTTAATTCGACCTGTTGATACTGTTTATAATGCTTTTTTGTTATTTTTTATTTATATGGATCTTGTCTGTACACCAGCTTAGATTATTTGTAATATCTTCAATTTTTCACTTAGTCTTACAACATTTGTATAAAATTCAAGATTATAAAAAACGTTTTTTTTTCTAAAATGAACATTGATTGGTTAAATATTTTTCAGAGATGTCCTGTGTTTGAATTTGTTTGTTAGCTTTTTGGTCATGAATGTTTGTCTCTAATATTTAATTAACTGTGCATATTTTGTATTCAGATATCGCAGATCAAATTTATTCGTTCATTGTGTAATCATACGTTTTTTGATTGAGTTAAGTCTGCCAATTGATATTTTATCGTATGTTTTTCAATGTTGTGATGTAATGCTATTGTTTCAGAAAAAGGGAGAAGCTTTGGATCCATTAAAACGTTTAATCACGCTGCAAATGTTTGCACCTGTCCTAAGTCAGAAATCTGATGTATAGTAGTTGTCGTTTGTTTATGTAATATATACGTGTTTCTCGTTTTGTTTATATATATATTAGACCGTTGGTTTTCCCGTTTGAATGGTTTTACACTAGTAATTTCGGTACCCTTTATAGCTTGTTGTTCGGTGTGAGCCAAGGCTCCGTGTTGAAGGCCGTACTTTAACCTATAATGGTTTACTTTTCAAATTGTTATTTGGATGGAGAGTTGTCTCATTGCCACTCACACCACATCTTCCTATATCTACTGACAATTATAAAAAACATTTTCCTAGTACTTTGGCAATAATTGATGGTATTGAAATCAAAATACAGAAACCTTCTTCTCAAAACTGTATAGTATGCCCTTAAGAAAACATCTTTTCCGATCCCTTCGGCTTTTAAGGCACGATCTGATAGTTTGCTCTCCGATTGTCCTCTTTGATTTCAACCGTTTCCCCTAAACATTAAGATGTAATATTACATGTCTAATCTTTGAATAAGCTGCGTAAAGTCTTGCGATACACGACGAGTCATCATCTAAACGCTGCTAGCAAAATATGTGCCATACCTCGTAAAATATCGTCCTCTTTCGGGTGATTTACTGCAGAGCAATTAAACAACTGGACCAACGTTTTTTTCCATAATTTCATTGAAAGACGTGTTACTTAATAGAGATTTGAATATTTGGAGAAATTTGTACTTGCAAGTCATAGAACGCTTCTATTATGTTACAGAGGCTGATATTAGGCAATGTGGGGATAGCATCTTACAGTTTTGCAAAGACTTTGAAGCTGAGTATTGTCAGGAAAGAGTTACCCCAAACATGCATTTGCACTTGCATTTGAGCGATTGTTTAAACGATTGTGGTCCTGTGTATTCCTCTTGGCTTTTTAGCTTCGAAAGATATAATGGTCATCTTGGATCACTGCCGAAATACAATCGATCGATTGAATTGCAGAGGATGAGACGTTTTACTCGGGATTCATTTGTGAATTCTGTACAACTACCAGCAAAATACGAAAGTACTTTTTTAAGCACTTTCAACAGATGGAGATGGATACCTGAAGTGTGACGACCGATTGGTTGTGCGGGATGTAACAGGTTCGCAGTCATGTCCGGTCAGAATGGGGACGTTAAATCCTATGCCTTGTGTAAAGAGAAAAATTTCAGAACTATTTAATATGAAATCACATCGGAATATAATGCAAGACACTAAGTGCCCCATTTAAATCCCCAAATGAAAAAAATCCGCACTTGGATTTATTGTATAAGTCCTCAGCCATACGTCAGGTTTCTATTGATTACTAAAAATAATAACCAATGTCAAGATAATTAGTTAATTAGAGCGGAACATTTTTTTTGTTCCTTACATTATCAATATATAAAACCTTCACTGTACTTTCGGATGCAGAGTTAGATTTATTAATTTCGCCAATGGTAGTTGAAACCCATTCATGGGATAAAGATCTGTCCAGGCTCGTTTAAGAAGTCTTGATCATGTATTCTAAGAGGGCAAAGTACGTAAAGCTCTTAAAAGATGCGATCCTACAGATGCAGCATTGAGATGGTATCCTACAATACATAGGAGAAAATACTGTGTAGCATGGGTCGAATTCCGTTCGGCATACTGAAGGAAATCATACGCTTATCAGATTTCTTAATATCAGAACAGAAAATTCATTATGGTGGAAATCGTTATTCTTACTTACCCGACTTTGAAAATACTAGAAATTTCAGCTGTATGCAAGCTTTATTTTCTGGAAATGTAACGAAGACTCTAGTTCAATACGATATTATTTATGTAGAAGTGATGCGTGCCTTGATAACGCAAACAATTCAGTCTTGATTTAATGTTCTGCAAGTTATAAGTTATAATAAGGAAAAATCTACAAAATAAATAAAAATTCGCGTCCTTATATGAACATAGCTGAAAATCTGAAATTTCAGTGCTTATATAAAGAAATTATTTTTATTTATTACGGTTATTAGTGCCTACTTTGTGAAGATAAACAAGACAATGGAAGAAAATGTTTGCATATTCCTGCTGCAATAATGACGAACATATGCAAACCAGATTCGGTTGGAAATCAGAATGTTTACCAAGCAGTAATAGTCACTTAAAGGAACATTTAATTAAAATCAATGTTGGTAAGCTATTTTAAAATACCAGTGCTAATCATCTACAGTATTTTACAATGATTATAGTCAAATACTTATAAGAAAAAAATAAATTGGTGATTTTACATGTTGTATATCCATGCTACACTGTAGGACACAAGTCCTTCTTCCAGCACCCGAAAAAAACCCAGTCCAGTCTAACTAAGATTTAACCTCAAACTAATTGCAACAGAAAATGTTATAGTTCTAGTCTATAGCAGTATGCCCTTTTTATTCACAGAAAAAAAGTCCCATTAAATCTAACTCGAGGAAAACTCAAAATCAGCATTTTTAATTTCCTATGGAAATTAACATTGGAAGGGTAGAATTTATGTAATGTAATATACTTTCATCCGGTTAACAGTTTGTATTTAGACTAAATTATATTATCTTCTAATGAAATGTAAAAAATCGAAGTGTTATGGTTAGTTTTATTTTTTTCGTGCATTTTTCATTAACGAAATTGCAAATTGGAAGCTTCTGGACCATTTTTTAAACCAGATGCTCCGCAGGGCGTAGCTTTATACGACCGCAGAGGTTGAACCCTGAACGGTTGGGGCAAGTATGGACACAACATTCAAGCTGGATTCCACTCTAAATTTGGATTGTGATTAAATAGTTGACACAGCATAGGTTTCTGACACAGAATGAATGTATTCAAATGAACTTAAAATTTTTGTTTTCTCTTAGAGCAATTCACTATGCTGTTGAATATTAATCCTCTCAAAAAAATGTTTGAAGAAATTTTCTTTTTATTTATGAAATTTCAAATGAGAAAAATTGAACCCAATTTTTTATTCACATCCCCCTTTCCCTTATTCCAAAACTAATTTCAATTAAAATATTCTAATGGAGTTTGCAACAATTACTACTCATTTAAATACATCATAAAATATTAAGATGTAAAAAAAACTGCTTGTTATCACTGAATGGTAAAGATTATTTAAATTTACCAGTTGGTAGTAAAAAGTGAATATACATTGTATATTGTATATAACAAAGATTTAAGTTGATTCTGGACAAAGAAAGATAACTCCAATTAAAAAAAAATTCTTGCAGATATTTCTTTCTTACTATACTGGACAAAGAAAGATAACTCTTAATTAAAAAAAAAATTGCTATTTCACAATATTGTGAAATTAGATATTTCTTGCCATTGCACAATACTGTGCAATTGAAATGACTTGCTATTGCACAATACTTAATATAATAATTTTAGATCCTGATTTGGACCAACTTGAAAACTGGGCCCATAATCAAAAATCTAAGTACATGTTTAGATTCAGCATATCAAAGAGGCCCAAGAATTTAATTTTTGTTAAAATCAAACTTAGTTTAATTTTGGACCCTTTGCACTTTAATTTAGACCAATTTTAAAACTGGGCCAAAAATTAAGAATCTACATACACAGTTAGATTTGGCATATCAAAGAACCCCAATTATTCAATTTTTGATGAAATCAAACAATGTTTAATTTTGGACCTCGATTTGGGCCAACTTGAAAACTGGGCCAATAATCAAAAATCTAAGTACATTTTTAGATTCAGCATATCAAAGAACCCCAAGGTTTCAATTTTTGTTAAAATCAAACTAAGTTTAATTTTGGACCCTTTGGACCTTAATGTAGACCAATTTGAAAACGGGACCAAAAATTAAGAATCTACATACACAGTTAGATTCGGCATATTAAAGAACCCCAATTATTCAATTTTGATGAAATCAAACAAAGTTTAATTTTGGACCCTTTGGGCCCCTTTTTCCTTAACTGTTGGGACCAAAACTCCCAAAATCAATACCAACCTTCCTTTTATAGTCATAAACCTTATGTTTAAATTTCATAGATTTCTATTTACTTATACTAACGCTATGGTGCGAAAACCAAGAAAAATGCTTATTTGGGTCCCTTTTTGGCCCCTAATTCCTAAACTGTTGGGACCGAAACTCCCAAAATCAATACCAACCTTCCTTTTGTGGTCATAAACATTGTGTTTAAATTTCATTGATTTCTATTCACTTTAACTAAAGTTATTGTGCGAAAACCAAGAATAATGCTTATTTGGGCCCTTTTTTGGCCCCTTATTCCTAAACTGTTGAAACCAAAACTCCCAAAATCAATCCCAACCTTTCTTTTGTGGTCATAAACCTTGTGTCAAAATTTCATAGATTTCTATTAACTTAAACTAAAGTTATAGTGCGAAAACCAAGAAAATGCTTATTTGGGCCCTTTTTGGCCCCTAATTCCTAAAATGTTGGGACCAAAACTCCCAAAATCAATACCAGCCTTCCTTTTATGGTCATAAACCTTGTGTTAAAATTTCATAGATTTCTATTCACTTGAGTGCGAAAACTAAAAGTATTCGGACGACGACGACGACGACGACGACGACGACGCCAACGTGATAGCAATATACGACGAAATTTTTTTCAAAATTTGCGGTCGTATAAAAATAGTGTGAAAATTTGGTATTGTTTATATCTGTATTTTATATTTTTTCAGGAACTTATTTCTCTAAAGAAGATTTTAACCACAAAAAGAAGAATACATCTTAATTATTTTTTTTTAATTTGAGATTCTTTACCTTGACATGTTGAAAAAATCAATAATTGGTCAACAAATGAATTACGAAATCTAAATAATAGCTTGGTAACAGATATGAAAACAACTTTAAAATTGTTTGTTATACTCTAACGACCGTTAAAAAATTAAGAATCTACATTCTGATGAATAGAAGCGATAAAAATTTGTATCAATTTTTATAAATATCTCTGCCTTTTTTATAAGAGTTATCTTCCTTTTCAATGCACATCTCCAAAGGAATTTTAAATGGTGATTTTTTTAAGCCTTCCTCAAATTAGTTTTTATTGGACTTTTTTCTGTGTATATTTGGGCTATAATGCTAAAGATTAAAACTTAATAATCTTCTGTTGCAATTACTTTCCAGTTTGGGTCAAATTTAAGTTAGATTGACTGGATTTAAATTTGTTATTAAAATTTTCTACATTTATTTGTCGGCATGTTCATTTTTTGTTTGAATAAAATAATGTTTACGTCATAATCCAAAGTACGTTTATTACGTATATACTTGTGTGGACCATTGCACTTAAACGAAGACCATAGCATTTCTAGCGTAACCATCGTACCTCTTGATCCGCCACTGAGAATGTTAATTTGAATGAGGATCTCTCATATCTCACCGAAGTCAGAGAAGATTTTTGAAAAGCTAATATATATTGATCCATCTACTTCTTCTTTGTGGAGTCATGGAATTATTAGTTTCCCACAATTTTACAGAATTGTAAAAACAAGTCCTGTAGGTTTTTTTCCAGCAATATCCCTCACTATCTCCTTTTCGGATGTACAGAGACCAAAAAAAGGGGCTCATCGGTGACAGTAAACCAACTTCTGACGAAATATATGTTGACCTTTATTTTAAGATAAAGAGAACGGACATGATGCATGTACAAAATGAAATTTCAAACACTAGAAACAAGAACATACATGCACCAAATTATGCTACTTATTTGATTTTAAATGAGCTATGAAATGCAACTTAAATTCTACCTAGTTATGTTCAGCCATAACTAATCAACTAGCTACATTGTCCTGGGACTTTTCAGCTGCACTTGGAATAAAACAACTAGTTGATAATTTCCATCTGAACGAATTAACTAGTTGAAAAGTTTCAATTCCACTGGAACAAAGTAACCGACGGAACATATTGGCTGTTACATCTTCACACTATAAACGACAAATATATTTTCCAATACCTGTGTGACGTAGAAAAATAGTTGACACTTTTGGTACAATGACATAAGTTTATTCCGTCAAGTGTATCTAATGGATACTCGGGTAATACTTGTCCTACGGCTTTCTGTCCCATATCATACAAGACACCTTTCAATCGCATGACATGATTTTGAAACGTCAGTTAAATCATTAAGAAAAATGAAAATAGGGATACACCAGGAAGACAAAAGAGAAAGAGATTTTGGATGCATCAGATACGAACTCTTGAATTTAATGGACTCAATGAGTGAAGAGAAACAAAGATTAAAAAGCAGTAAAAAAAAAGTTAAAATAATACTTAACTCCGACGAAAATTCTAAAAGGACAGTCCAAAATCAAAAGTCCAAACACATCAAACAAGTGGATAACAACGGTCAAATTCCTGACTTGATACAGGCATTTTGTAATGTAGAAAATGGTGGATTGAACCTGTTTTTAGAGGTAGCTAAACCTCTCACTTCTATAACAGTCGCCTTAAATTCCATTACATTGTCAACAATGCATGAACAAAACAAACATACTCAACGAATCAACGAATAAAATTGTCAAAACCAGGGATACAGCAGTAAATATTGTGTTATCATCTTAATATCACTTTAAATACAACAAATGAAACGAAGAAGCACAAACAGGCATTCATCAAATTTAACATACCCATTTTGCATTTTTTAACCGACTTAATTTATCTATGTAAAGTCTACCCGTAAAGGATGGAAGGTTTTTCGGTCCTGGTGTTAAATTGCGCGTTTGAAATTCGCACAGGTAGACATAAATATAATTTTGTCGTTCATGGTATTGCGGACATCATAAATGCAGAGTCACGTAAAGTAGATATAACAAAAACAGACTTAACAGGAAAAGTAATAATTATAAATAAAATAATCGTGTGGTTCAAAGAATGACGGGATACATAAGTACAGCTTCACGTCAAATGAATATCATAAAAAAAAGATTTTACAGAAAAGGTTGTATTATTGAATACAATAGATATGTCAATCGGTAACGGATAAAAAGTCACAGGAAAAAAAGTCACAAAATACCTAGGAAAAAAAGTCACAAGAAAAAAGTCGCAGGAAAAAAAGTCCCAATATAAGTTTTTGAGTGAAAGTATTCATCGGAAGTATGTTGGAAAGCACATGAAATAGTCATTATGTACATGTATGCAATGAATAATTAAACTGGAGTTTGTACATATGCATAGTCAAAGTCATAATATATACTTGCATCAGATCAATTATCTCTTTTTCTTTTCAAAATTGACTTTTTAACTAACAGGGAAAGGTCAATTTGGTTTATTTCCTTTTATTTGATAATGATCTCAAGTTGTATTTCATTGATATGACTTCTATATATACATGAAGTGAAAGGTCTACAAAAAGGGAAATGTGTCACAAGAAGCCACTAATCAATTTCAACAGTCCCCATTAATATCTGTTGTTAATACTAAACTATTAGTAATGGAGGGCTGTCTTACTTGAATCTCCTTCAATAGAGATATAAAACAAAAAATATTACAACATAATATGTATCAGTAGCACACTTAACTTTAAGACAGTTGAAACAACTGAAAATAAAAAAGTATTTGCAGACCATTTGACTATTTCATATAAAATATATATTGTGACTTTTTTTCCGTGACTTTTTTTCTGTGACTTTTTTTCCTACATTCCGTCATTCATAGTATGTCAAGATTTATGAGTAAAAGTAATATTAATAAAGTATGAAGTTTTACATAACCACAGAGTCACTTCAATAGTATATCTAAAGAAACTGACTTACAAGCAATATTATTAAAGACTTCCGAATGTCTTGAAGTATCTAAATGATACTTGGTATTTTTGTTGCCTACAGCAACAAGGTTTGTTCTGTGAAATATCCCTGACCATAATAAAAAATGGCCTCTGTTATGAGAACCTACCTAATGTCTTTATTGTTAACTTGTTCTCGTCCTGATCATGCGTGAATTATTTGTCACTGAACTTTAAGCAACCTACAATTAAAGATTGATGAGTCGTCTTCAAGATACAGATAGCTTCTTCCTCATTTGTATCTTTGCACGTTAAGAACCCTTGCAACAACTCTTTGAGGGGTCCGTAGGTGGCCTGTTGCAAGGCCAAATTTCTGTCCCTATCCAATATACCCTCCTTTTCCGGTGGCAGTCCAAATTCTCCGACCATCATCCCAGATGGCCTCTTTTGTATTAATCTACCTATTGTATTTATTGTGAACTTGTTCTCGTCCTGAATATGCATGAAATATTTGCCACTGGACGTTAAGCAACCAACAATCAATCAATCAATCAATCCTCATTTGTAAATTTAGCCAGTCCGTATAAATTTATATTGACACCGTTTCTTTGGCCCGTAGGCGGTAATTGCTGGTAACGGTGTGTTCCCAAAAATGTGGACACACATGTATTCTATAAGCTGCTGTCAAGGAATGTGTTCTTGTACCAAAGAAGAATTGTAAATAGATTGGTGTGCAGTTTACCTTGATTGAAACAGTAAAACATTTCCTCCATGTCGGCGATTTCTCGCTACATTGAAGACCTGTTGGTGACCTTCTGCTGTTGTTTTTTTTTTATTTGGTCGGGTTGTTTGTCTCTTTGACACATTCCCCATTTCCATTCTCAATTTTATGTATATCATCTAATTGTAACTAGACATGTTGTATCAACAGGTTCATATTACAAACAAATATTTACTCACCATATCTTTGAAATTAAGCCGTATTGGGAATCAAAATCACTTATCCATTTTATTAATGAATGAACTACACATCCCTTCAACAATGATCACTCGTCCAGAAATTTAATGTTATTGAAATAACCATAACAAAAGACTTGATGTATGATAAAATTGAAACTGCTTAATAAATACAGGTAGCCGTTGTGAGAAATAAATATATACTTTATACAAATAATTATATATGGTGAATGGTAAAGGTATATTGATTGATTGTTGGTTGCTTAACGTCCAATGGCAAATATTTCATGCATATTCAGGACGAGAACAAGTTCACAAAAAATACAATAGGTAGGTTGATACAATAGAGGCCATCTGGGATGATGGTAGGGGAAATTTGGACTGCCACTGGAAAATGAGGGTATCTTGGATATGGACAGAAATTTAGCCTTGCAACAGGCCACCTACGGACCCCTCAAAAGAGTTGTTGCAAGGGTTCTTAACGTCCCCCTTCTGAAAGGACGTGACTGCGAACTTGATACATCCCGCACGGACAAACGGACGCCCCACTTCGGCAAGCGTTTTACTGCCGGTCGGGAGAAGATCAAGTGACCTTATTTCTATACCCCAGTCACACTTGGGGATGGTATAGATATATATATCGATAATGATTGCAGGTACATGTACATTTGTACAATATAAAAAAGAAGATGTGGTATGATTGCAAACGAGACAACTATCAACAAAAGACCAAAATGACACAAACATTAACAATTATAGGTCATCGTACGGCCTTCAACATTAATTGCCTAATTAAGACATACTAAGTTAATTAAATTAAATTTGTTTTATGTGTACAATATTAGAAACTATCCTAAACAGAATGGTTGATAAATAAGAAGAAAAACAAGTGAATATGTGAGCTACTGCTCACTAATGATACTAAAACAATACGATAAACAGGAAGTTGTTAAGTGATGAATCGGAACAGGTATCACACAGTATATATAAACATTGATATCAAATTGCAGAAAGCCCTGACGTGTAGTTCCTGAGAAAAAATCAACTAAAATTTGCAACTATGCTATTCTGTGTTAAAATATGTAAGTGTTCAGTAAACAGGAATTTGTTGAGTGATGCATCTGAAATTGCATCAAACGGTATAGCTCCCTCATATAAACCTCAATACCAAATTTCAGAAACCGTTGAAGTTTAGTTCCTAGAAAAATTTGATGGAAATTTCATTGGAGGGACAGACGGACTGACAGACATGCCGAGTTAAAAAAAGAAGAGGAGTATAATAATATATAAATAAATGACAATTTACAGATTTTCAGATGATTTTCAGATGGTGGTTTATGGCCAGCTCTGAGTCCATATTTTGGAGAGGGTCCATTTTTTTTTTTTTTGCCTTTTCTGTTACCAGCTGTTTTTGCTCAGCACTGGCTCCTCTCCACACCTCTGCTGCTTTTCTAAGGTATTCGCTACCAGTCATGTTACCTTAAAACAAAAGTATTCTTAATTCCTGAAAATTTATTTCTCATATCATAAATCATGCAACAAAATAAATATTATAGTTTTCGACAAAGTAAACAGCTGCTTTTAAAAAAAATTAAATGATAATTAAAATACTACTGTGTTTTATAATTGATACAAATAATGATGGACAACATAAGGTGATTGATCTTTATCGTATTTACGTAGATCCGTTTAATTTTGGCTGAATTTCCTTTATAAAGTGCATATATATATATGTGGTAAATTAAAAAAAAATGATTTAATACAGGTGTATTTTAGATAATTTTTCGGTTGACTTCATTAAATTTGGTCATTAAAATGTTCACCAATAAACTGTGACATCACTTCAAAAGGTTTTATGGTCATCGCCATTCACTGATCTACAGTTACTGAGTGTATGCTTCTCATGACAGAAAATCTTAATTTCTCCTTATCTTGACCTTTCAAAAGTAACAAAGCAGGTTTCTTGCAAGAGGCTGAAATTTCTTTCCAAAACATTAGCAGAAGCCTGTTGTTCAGTAGATGTCATTTATTGGTGTGGTTCATAGGTGTTTCTTGTTTTCAATATAGATAAGACTGTTGGTTTTCGTGTTTGAATTATTTTACATTGGACATTTTTGGGTTCTTTCTAGCTTGCTGTTCGATGTGAGCCAAGGCTCCATGTTGAAGGTCGTACACTGACCTATAGTTACTTTAAATACATTGGGACTTGGATGGAGAGTTGTCTCACTGGCACTCATACCACATCTGTTTATTTATAATGATCACCTGATTCACCACTTGTTTTAAAGGGCCTGTCTTTACCTTGACTCTATCAATTGAACAATCCAATTTCTCCGCCATTCCTTTAATTTTTGGAATGCACAGTTTACCGGTGGATCGCATACCATTTTCCCACTCCAGTGTTAAGAGTATTTTGCTCCTGGAGAGAAATCCACTCTTCTTTTCTGCTGCTCAAAGAAAATTACATTATGTCTAATGATTGATAATTTAGTCTTAGATGCATAATTTTTTTATTAGTTGTTATTAGCTTTGAACTAGCTGTCAGTAACAGCAAGTACTCTCAGATCTATACTAATAGTCTTTTTGTCGTTAGGATGTATATGCGCTGAGCCACTCTGTTTTTGTAAGATGTATTTGTATTTGTATCGATCTGATGAGTAAAGCCCTTTTCAACCGATTTTTATAGATTGTTCCTATGTTATACCACTGTCCCGGGTAAGGGAAGGGTAGGGATCCCGCTAATATGTTTAACACCGCCACATTATGTATGTATGTGCCTGTCCCAAGTCAGGAGCCTGTAATTCAGTGGTTGTTGTTTTTTGCAGTGTTATATATTTGTTTTTCATTCATTTGTTTGTACATTAATAAGGCCGTTAGTCTTCTCGTTTGAATTGTTTTACATTTGTCATTTCGTGCCTTTTATAGCGCACTATGCGGTATGGACTTTGCTCATTGTAGAAGGCCGTACGGTGACCTAATGTTGTTAATTTCTGTGTCATTATGTCTCTTGTGAAGAGTTGTCTCATTGGCAATTACACCAAATCTTCTTTTTTATATTGTACTATAATTCATCATGCGGAACTCACATACCAAAAAATAGCCCCATAATATCTAAAGACGTTTTGAAAAATACTCTGTACAATTGTTTGATGTGGAATGACAGAGTGAGGGACAAGGGTAACACTATATTTTATGGTCTGACCACTTAACGCTTTGGCCGCGAAGTTAATGTGCACAAATGTAACGTTATATGCAGCATTAATTTTATAACTTTGCAAAAGACATTGAAAACATTTTCGCGTGAACGTTCACTCCTTCACTGTGGCGTCATTTAACGTTGTTTTATAACAAAGATAAAAAAAATCAAGTAAGGACAAAAACAGTCCGGAGACAAACAAATTTGACTACATTTATCATTTATATTAAGAAAATATGTTTAATTTATGTATGGACACATATGTCCTTCCCGCAGCCAAAGGGTTAACGAAAAAAGTAGCAGAATTAATGGAGAAAAAAAATAATAATCAAAAGAATATCAAATGGTTTTCCACAGAAAGGTGGAACGAGACCAAATTACAAATACCATCAAAACTAACTCAAAATTCTAATTACAGGGGGGGGGGGGGGGGTAAGGGGTCAAATAACAGCCAAACTCAAAGGTGACTGCTATATGTTCTTTCCTTTCAGCATGAAGTGAACCAATCTCTGGAAGGTCATCATCAGATTGGTATTCTTTGTCTTGGCTATCTATGGGATAATCTCTTCGTGACAATGCATCAGCATTTTGGTTCTGGGTGCCTGGTCTATGAACAATGTTGAAAGTGTACTGCTGTAAAAACAATGACCACCTCCCAAGTCGTCCAGTAGCGTCCTTTGAGTTATTTAGCCATCGCACGGTTATACTATCAGTGTAAACTGTAAACTGATTGTTTGCTATATACGGTTTGAAAGTTTTTATAGCTTGAATTAGAGCTAACCCTTCTTTGTTTTTGATATGCCAACGTTTTTCCTGATCTCTTAAACTTCTACCTCCATATGCAATAACTTTTTCTAGTCCTTCATGATGTTTTTGACCTAATACATAACCAATTGCTGAATCTGACGCGGTCAGATTCAGCAATTGGTTGACAGGAAAAACTCTTTTTCAAAGTCAGGAAATGCAAGGATTGGTGCAGATGTCAGTTTTTGTTTTAATGTATTGAATGCATCATCTTGTTTTGTTGTCCAATCAAATTTTACATCTTTCTTTAATAGTGTTGTAAGAGAGTTTTGAATAAATTTTCTGTAATAGTTGCACATACCAAGAAAGCTACGTAATTGTTTGACTGATTTTGGAATGGGATATTCAGAAACTGCAACTGTTTTAGATTCGTCAACCTGTATGCCATGTTCAGAGATAATGTGTCCTAAATATTTTACTTGTTTTGCCGCAAAATGACATTTTGAGGGTTGTAAAGTTAACTTTGCTTGTTTTAATTTTTGAAATACCAGATTCAAATGTTCAAGATGTTCATCAAAGTTTTTGGAAAACACTAATATGTCATCTATGTATATAAGTGCAACCTTCCAATTTAGTTCTTGTAAGACTTAAGTCATTAACATTTGAATTGTTGCAGGTGCATTTGTTAAACCAAAACACAATCTTTTAAATTGGTATTGACCTTGTGGTTTCATGAATACTGTTTTGTGTTTTGACTGTTCATCAAGTGGCACCTGATGAAATCCACTAGCAAGATCAAGCGAACTGAAAATTTTAGCTCTTGAATAGCCAACTGTATCAACAACCTCTTCTATTTTAGGAATTGAGAAAGAAACTTTTTTAGTGACCTCATTCAATTTTCGAAAGTCTAAAACGAATCTGTATGTATTGTTTGGTTTTTTCACTAAGATTACACTGCTATGGTAAGGAGACATTGATTCTTCTATGATTTTTTTTGAGATTTTTGATTTGTCTCCATAACTTCTTGCATTTATGGTGAATATTGAAACCGTTTAGACCTTACTGGTGCTTCATTTGTCGTTTCAATATTGTGATAATGCAAGTCTGTTTTGCCTTATTCAGACGCATCTTTTGCGAAAACATTCCTATTTGATCCTATTAACTTTAAGTTTTTGGTGTTGTTCTTTAGTAATGTTATCGGAATCAATTGTAACATTAAGATTTAATGCCTCTTTAATTGGGTCTTGAAATTGAACATCAGATTTTGATTTGTTATCTAAGGCACAGATTGGTTTTGTGGGTGATTTCCAAACTTTTGAAATTGGTGAATTTGCCTTTATATCAATGTCTTCAATTGTTGGATTTAGCACTGTAGTAAACTTTTGCATTTTTAACTACACTGAGACAATTTGAACCTAATATTTGTCTGTTTATCAAATTATCGTGTGGCTCTAACAGCACTGTTGCATTTGTTGGGAATTTATTGATAGGAAGTTGTATATCATTCTCTGTATATGCTTTTAAAGTGAGCGTTTTGTTTGTGTTTGCTATGAAATATCTCTCTAAATTCTTTCCAGACTCCAAGGCAGCAATAGTAAAATCATTATGAAATGAAACACAACCATTTGAAAAATCAATGTTTGCCTTATGAGTAGTTAAAAAATCTTGACCAAGGATTAAGTGAAATCCAACATCTCTTAAAATATAAAAAGAAAAGGGCATAACTAATCCATTGACATCTATGTCCAAATCAATTTTCCCTTGAACATTATGTACAGTATTGCATACTCAACGAATTTCATGTAAATCTGTAGTACTTATGACTGGTAACTCTTTCTTATAAAATGCTCTTCTAAGCAATTGCTCATTAATAACAGAAATTGTAGCACCAGAGTCTACAAGAGCATTAATATAAATATTACCTAATTTAACCCTTATTTTATTACTATTTACAATGGCTGTTTCTACATTAGCCATGAAGTTGTTCTTGAACTCAAAAGACTTTGCCATTTTAATAATGTAATATTAGACTTCAGGAGGGATGAAAAATATAAGCCTTATCACTTATCAGACCTAATTATATGTTCAATAAATTAAAATTATTATTATATATAAAAGTGTCACAGGTGATTTAATAGAAGGCTGTACTCACCCTCTGCAGTTACAAAGGAATAAGTAAATAGCTTAATTCCTATACGGTTTCCTGTCCTGGAGGTCTTCTATATTATGGCACTAGTCCTTAAAGTTCAGCAAGCATATTCTTCACGAGAAACGAAGCCGGGTCCTCGAACCACTCTATGACCAGACCAGATCGCATGTCAATAAGTGGGGGAACTAGCTGACATTCTGCGACCCAGTTCCTATCATTTATTTTGTAGGGGAACTAACTCTGAATAGTGATGGTAGAGCATAGGTATCTCATTGTCTGGTTTTCTTCATATAACGCATAAGAAGTCAATAAAACACTAAGTTCAATGATGGTATATTAATTATTCTCGAATAGATAAAGCATTCATATTTACAACACAAGAAATACATGTATAAGAATATGCAACTAAGTCACCATCATGTGACAAAGCATAAAATTATCTAATCCTATAAATTACATAAGTTAATATTTCCAAGTCCCTTTCTAACAACGCATCTCCATCTGCCATAATTTCAATAATCATTTTATGTATATCATATTAACTTCGCAGGCAGGTTAATGCAGTTTATAAAAAAATAGCAATAATTTTCGGTGTTTGCATCGCAATCTAAATCTGACGTCATTTTCCCAACTATTCGACACGTGATTGGCTAGAACGTTTCGTCGACGTCAGATTTTAGCTTGTCACCAACAGCTGATCGGGCACCTTGTTATGATAGAAGTCAGTGTCTTCAGTTCGACAACAACACGTTGATATAGATGTGGGTTGCTTATATTTTGAGGTACGTTTGGTTTTAATTATTTTAGCCTTCTGCCGAGGATCTTGGATATCCATTTCATTCACGATTATGAATGTAGTTTGAAGACAAAGCTGCATGTTTACTAAAAAAATGTGGTTATTTACACGTTTCGCTGTCAACATGATGTGGTCAGTCTTTTGAAACTTCCTTTGAACTAATTTTTCACGTTTACACTATCTTACTTGCTTATAAACAATCCAATCTTTATCGACTATTGACTACAAATATAATTTCACGTCCACATTTTGCAGACTGACCAGGGATGCATTCATGCGGGTCAAATGTTTAAATTTGGGGAACCATGATCAACAATGCAACGTATTAAAGGAGTAGAATTTGTTAAAATGCCCGATCAACATGCCGGCTGAGGCCCGCCACCTTTCACCTATGCCTTAACCCCCACCCCCCACCCCCGTGCATTTTCTTTAAAGATCTGTAAGGTATATTTGTACATGAATCTTAAAACTGATCGCATTTACACATGTTAAATCATTTCTTATTCCAATTTATAATATATTGTAGAAGTAAAACAAAAATGTATTCAAAATATATGCATGCATCACTCTGTGCATCATACTTATCACTCATGCCTCAGCCTGCTTTTAATCAAACTGTGGAAGCATTCACATGAGATATTATATGTGAGAAATATTATTTATTATCATGGCCATAATTTATTAACAACTTTTCATTTATGGTTTTGAATCTGATGCTACATAAGTCATTATAGTATGTTTATTTTAAATCATCCCTTTTAGTGCACATTTGAATTTTTTGTCTTTAATAATTTGTTTTCTTATGTTTATTTTATATATAGACATAAGATTAAATTAAATATGTATTTTTAATATTGATTCACTATGATAATGTGTATTTGAAGTATTTGTGTGTTTGTGTAGATCTTTTCAAATTTTAACACACTTATTATAAAACAATTTACATCAACAGATCAATCTTAATTTTGTGTATTTTATTATACAACTTGGTGTGTATACAATTGAGTATTAATTGAAACCTTTCAGTAATTATTGTAACTTCTTTTGCAGATTGATTTACAACTGGCACCCATAATTTGACAGTTAATGCATAAAGAGTGTAGTTTCTATAACATCAAATATGAGGTCTATACACAATTAAATGTAAGTATCAATTATATTATAATGTATGATTCCTGCTAGGGTGCTTCAGTTCTATATTTTATATACCATTTTCTATATTAATCTTTATCTATTTTGCCCAGTATTCTCTATTCTTTGTATTTTAACACACCATCATTTTCTTTTATTATCAGTCTTTTCTTAATCTTTAATTTCTCAGCCTTTAGTTATTGCACTTTTGCTTAAGGGATTATTACATGATTGGTGTATCTATTCTGTAAACACCATCCAGACCCTCAGTTTAGGTGAATATAATTAAGTTATCTGGTGTATTAAGTCACACCCACCCCATATTGATTATTAAAGTCATATTGATTATTAATAACAAATTGGCAAAGCAATGTGATGAGTAAATATCAGTTATAGAAAGTTGTAATTTTAAACTTTATTGTACTTTACAGACAATTCATCAATTAAACTTTGTGTCAAGTTTACTTTTATTTCAAAAATAAGTAAGGAATATATATACAAATGTGACAATTTTGACTGAAGTTTTCTATTTGAATCATAACATGAATACCAATAACTTTTAAATGCCATTAATGCTTTACATATTTTTTTCAGTACATGCATGAAGATAACTTGGAGGCAATGGTGTCATACAAGATAGTTTTAACTATGATAGCCTAACTGAAATTTGAAAAAAGTAATCAAAGAAAAAGAGTGACCACTTCTGTCTTATGAAGATCAACATATATACAAGGAGATTGCCAGACAATGTGTAACCATGTATGAGGATAGCTTTAGACATATACATGAAAAGAAAGTGAAATCAATGTTTTTAAGATAAAATCTTGATGACATATAACAAAAATATAAGTGTTGAATATGGAAACCCCATGCCATGTCACATGTAACTTTGGAATGCAGCAGTTTTCAGTATGACACTAAAAGGAAGGATTTCATTACTGTTAAAACTGACTCTTGAACATTGAAGACAGAGAAATAAAGGTTTTACATTAGAGGAAATGACTGTGCACTTCTTTCTTGAAGGATCAACACACAAAAGGAAATGTTCATATCATTATGGATCATGTGCAGTAGTTGAGATAATTTTGGATATATATATGTTGTCTCATTGGCACTCACACCACATCTTCCTATATCTATAAAAACTGTGAACTAAGTGATAATTATAATTCAAACATCATATGTGGTACCTGCATGTACTTACTGGTATATATATATATATTATAATTCACAACATTTTACATGAATATATAGGAATATTCTTTGCATGATACATGTGAAATAAAAAAAACACAAGTAAAGGAATAAGGAATTATCTAGTACAGCATTATCATATGAAAACCAGCAGAATGATATATGTCTACATTTATTATGGATCATGGAAACCTACAAGGAAGTATATATTGTGTGCATTGTTATATCAGAATTATCAGTTTTAATTCAATGTGTCATATGCAATTCTTTTTGTTTTAATTTTGAGAAAATTTTTTGAATGAATGAAAAATTATAAGTTTCTTTTACTCTGAAACCTTTGAAATATCAATAGTCATACTTGTATATAATAGGCAGATAATACTCATACTGAACTCAAGGCTTTCACATGCATATAACTTTATTGAATAAACAAATAGTTTTATCTCAAGGAAATTTCTTTTTTTAATTTACTGTTTTGTACTGGGAAAACTGCAATGAATGAGTGGTGCATGTTCAAAAAATGAGCATAGCTCTAGAAATTATTGCTTATAGCTGATTTGTTTTAAAAAAGACCCATTCACACATGTGATGTGACAGTAACTGATCCTTATAATTCAGTGAATTAATTAAAAATGTTTTTAAATAAAAAAAAACATTGAAAAAACTTTAAAAGGGCTGAGCAGATAAATATTTCTCGTAAAACATGAGTTTCATAGAAGCCTACAAGGGGCTTCATACTACCATGCAGTTGTGCTTGTTAAAGTGTTTTCCCTATCTGGAGAATCATTTTGTTTTAGAAATATACTGTTTTGTCGTTCGTCTTCACGTTATTTCACTATGCTAAACCTTGGTAATCTAAAAGTCGTAAAGACCCTATGATATTAAAATTTAAGGAAGTAAGCAAGATAATTCTTTTGCAATCGGCACACGTATATGTATGTGTTACTGTAGTTAGAAATGAACATTTGACTACGAAAACCCTTACAAAGTATAACGTCAGAGTATCCCCCCTTTTTTCTCTTCGTATGCATGGTGATTCTTTAAAGATTCGTGAACAACTCAAGTATGAAAATGTGAAAACAACAACATTATTTTACATCTTTAATGTGTTAATCTCTAGTCAGAAACTATCAAAATGTCGATTATTTCTTTCCCGGCATTTTCACACCGAAAAGGGGAATAATCCATCTGTCATGATCAGAATCAATTCAGTGTTTAAATGTCGCCGAGTAAGAACTTGAATATTATTCATCTATAAAGATCGCATTGGCACACCCCGTTAACATTTATTGATCTCTTTAAAACTTGGCATATTTATTCTTGGAAAGCTCACGAATACGAAGATTGCTGTTTCTTGTTTTTAAAATGATTACAACATTTCTAAAATTGGCAAAATAGTTGACTTTTGGTGTGGCCACGGTTGGATTGTATATCACTTCTGTAATCTTCTATTATAAAAGGGCACATTTAAAGAATGAAACAGCTGTTACGTGAAAGTTAACATATTTGTCAACCAAATGCAACTTTATTTTTATTCATTTGTCTAGTTCTATGGGGTGCGCCAGGCTCTTGAAGTTCGACGTCCGCACGCCATCTTTGAATGGTGCCCGTTACCATGGCAACCAGGTGGGGGGTTCTGAGACACCATAAATTAAAACTTTGGATGATATTAGGGATGATATAAATAAGTTCTGAGTATGGAAGTTTCTAGACAAAAAATAAAAATAATTTCAAATTTCATTGATTTTTATATGAATAAATAGCCGATTTACTCCCGAACAGCATTAACCTACCTGCGTTGACCAATCAAAATACATAACTCCTGAAAAGGTGAGGGTAATTATTTTAATCCTTAGTATTCAACTTATGGTCCCTTAGATACATGTTTATCAATTCAAATATATAGTTAAAGTATAAAATTATGTAACTAAACTATAACACTTCTATTGTATATTATCTTAAATAGGAAATAGCTTATTACAGTCTTATTGTAATATTTTGAAGGTGCTAATAGCTTTACCTCAAGTTTAACTTAATCCCTAATCCAGAATTAAGAAAGACAGTCTAATTATGTTTTCTTTGAAACGTGAAATATTTGCATTAAGCCTTTACTTAGTTTTGACATGTGGACATTCTAATACTTTAATTTATCCTTAAAGAAATAAAGAAAATATAGATTTATTTATACAAATATTTTAACGCTTGACCGTTGTCCGAACTTTCAAGATGCTCTTTATAACTTTACTAGACATATATATAATTTGGTAACTGCTGCAGTCTCATTGTCCAGACAAGTTCAATAGTTTATATAAAGTGCTTATTTGACATATTTGAAGTATCCTACGCTTGAAAATATATAGAACATTTAATCAATAATTTTTATGTAAAATAGTTTACAAAGTAGAACCCGCATACATTAACTAATAAACCATATGAAATAAAATAAACTACATTTTTCTATTACAATACAAAACTATTCAAAAATATTGCTAAGGAAAAATACCTCATTTTTCCTTGGTGATATTCGCATAAATTTCGGGTGCCAGCATGTCATTCTTTTATTCAAAACATTGATACGTAACAAAATTTCAGTAGTATTGATACCTCAAGCTTACTTGTACAACAAAATTATTTGATCGCATTGACCAAAACTGACTATATGTGCACTTTAATTTGTAAATCTATATACCCGCATAGTAAATCAGCCATATTTTTTTATGTCAGGATTCAATGTATGATACAATGGATAGCAATATTGCAATTTCATAAGAACAAATTTTTCTTCGCATAAATTTAGTGTGCTGGCATGTTCTCTTTTTACTCAAAATACTGATACGTAACAAAATTTCAGTAGTTTTGATACCTCAAGCTTACTTGTACAACACAATTATTTGACCTCATTGACCAAAAATGACCATATGTGCACTTTAATTTGTAAATCTATATACCTGCATAGTAAATCAGCCATATTTTTTATGTCGGGATTCCATAAATAATACAATGAACAGCAATATTCCAATATAATAAGAACAAATTTTTGTTCACATAAATTTGGGGTGCCAGCATGTCCTCTTTTTACTCAAAATACTGATACCTAACAAATTTTCAGTAGCTTTCATACCTCTAGCTTACCTGTATAACAAATTTATTTGACCACATTGACCAAAACTGACCATATGTGCACTTTAATTTGTAAATCTATATACCCGCATAGTAAATCAGCCATATTTTTTATGTCAGGATTCAATGTATAATACAATGAACAGCAATATTCCAATATAATAAGAACAAATTTTTGTTCGCATAAATTTAGGGTTCCAGCATGTCCTCTTTTTACTCAAAATACTGATACATAACAAATTTTCAGTAGTTTTCATACCTCAAGCTTACTTGTACAACAAAATTATTTGACCGCATTGACCAAAGCTGACCATATGTGCACTTTAATTTGTAAATCTATATACCTGCATAGTAAATCAGCCATATTTTTTATGTCAGGATTCAATGTATAATACAATGAACAGCAATATTCCAATATAATAAGAACAAATTTTTGTTCGCATAAATTTAGGGTTCCAGCATATCCTCTTTTTACTCTGATACGTAACAAATTTTCAGTAGTTTTCATACCTCAAGCTTACTTGTACAACAAAATTTTTTGACCGCATTGACCAAAACTGACCATGTGTGCACTTTAATTTGTAAATCTATATACACGCATAGTAAATCAGCCAATGGCATATTTTTTTTATCTCAGGAATCAATGTATAATACAATGAACAGCAATATTCCAATATAATAAGAACAAATTTTTATTCGCATAAATTTAGGGTGCCAGCAAATCCTCTTTTTACTCAAAATACTGATACGCCGACTCATACATATAGTAGTTCATGATGGTGTGTTAAACAAAACTATTATGCCGCATCATCAAAGTACCAACACTGACATGTCTGATTATTGTCCAAATAATTATGACGTCTGGCAAGGATACTTTTATTTTTTTCTGGGACGCCTTCCTACGTTGAAGCATACAACAATCACTTTTCAATTGTCGCGTCAGATATTTTGTTTGATGACATCCAAATTTTACGGGAACCAGTGTGATATCCAGCAATGGCGGACAAATAGCATTATTAAGGTGTATTCATTTGTAAATAGTATATAGTATTGCTAGTTACAATGATTTAATAAAAAAGGTTCTCTTCTGGGAATAGTATACTGTTTATCTATTATGTCGGCTGATTGATTTTGCTTATAGTTAAACCTTAAGTGGCAACTATTTTATAAAGTGTGTATTGAGTATAATTCTGGGACGTCCCATATCTCAATTAATCGGCAAAGACAAATCTCTTGATCAATCTGACGAATTTGACGAGATTGTTGATAGTTTTACCACACCGTATGCTTACGGACACTGTACAATTTCTGTTAGAATATTCTGCGGAAAAAAGAATAATTAATCCAATGCAAACAAGTTGAATAATAATGAAATATCCATGCATGTACAAATCTATGCATAAAGTAAAATTAGGGAAGGGACAGGTAACATACGGGGAACGAGGCAACGTCGACAATGTTGTTGATATCCCGTGAATATTGCTCCGAAGCGTTGGACAACCTTTCTATCCGCCTTCTAATAAAAAAAAACACTCTATGTGATTGTATAGGCATTTTTCTATTCATTTAAGAATACATGTATATCAAATAAAAAAAAAGAGAATTTGTATAATATCTAGTAAAGTCTAGCGAGTAAACAATAAATGATATCTGTGGAAAAACAATGCGAATGTTGTTTACGTATTTAAATTAAAGTTCAAGTCTAATATGAAAACTCTTATAACGATAAACTGTCATAAACAGAATGTCCTCTGGTCAATAGCAGACTTGTCCACAGGTCTGGTCAAAAGCAGACCTGTCCATAGGACTGGTCAAAAGCAGACTTGTCCACAGGTCTGGTCTGGGGCAGACCTGTCCTCAGGACTGGTCAAAACAGACTTGTCCACAGGGTCTGGTCTGGAGCAGACTTGTCGATAGGTCTGCAGCAGTCCTAAAAAAGCAGACCGTAGGTCTGGTCCACCAATGACGAAGTTAACTTGCTTGACTGCTTAAAAATTCTCAAGTTAACTTAGAAAGCAGTCAATAAGTTAACTTTTGTCAAGGTTAGGACCGCACCCATTTGTAGGCAAAGTAAGATCTATAAATAAGTCAACATGATGGAAATTGTCAGTTGACTCCTTTAGGAGTTATTGCCCTATATAGTCAAGTTTTAACCATTGTTTCGTAAATCTTACTAATCTTTACAAAATTCTTCTCCTTTGAAACTACTGGGCTAAGTTAATTACCAAAACACAATTTTGTCATGAATCCATCTGCGTCCTTTGTTTAATATTCACAAAGACCAAGGTGAGCGACACAGGCTCTTTAGAGCCTCTTGTTTTATTTGGGACCACAACAACGATCTTCAGCAAATGTCAACTTACGACAAGATTAAGCTCAGATGGTACGATGCTTTTATAAACCTTTATGAAATATAAAATTTTGATAGAATTGATGGTTCTTAACCTGTTATCTCACAAGATATATTCCAAGACCAACAAGGCCTTAAAAAAGAAAAGAAGGATGTGAGATTTTCAGACAAAGTTAAGTTGTATTTGAAGTCAATATTTGAAAATGGGGAAAAAAGTGGGAACAAGATGAATGCTGGCACTGTAGCAAAAATATGAGAGTTGCACTAGAGGTTGGTACCAAAAAGTTTGGAACAATGAACACTTGAATGCTTTCAAATTACATTCTAATTTTCTTGGTTAGCTGCAGAGAAAAATATGCCCTCAATGTCTTCCGCGGATATTGACAGTACAGTAGCTTTTATTGAGAGATGTGACGCCGTTGAAGAAAAAAGTTTTAATCTAACATTGATTTTCTTATAAGTACTGTGTAATTTGTCTTCTAAACAAATTTTGTAATTGAAAACCATATTTTATTTATACTGCAATTCTTTAATTTAAGCAGTTAAAATGCATTCGCAGGATTTTTTTGTATTCTTTGTTATAGAAAATTATTTAATATTACTGCATGTATAAGTAAAAAAGGTGAAGAACATATTTTTGTTATTGATATTTTGATGCACATCAGATCGCAAAATTTGCAAGGTTAAAACTGGAATTTGTTCTGGCTCCAAGTAAATAAAAAACTAAAAATGACTTCAAATAGATTTAATTACACATAATCAGTATGCATTTTTCTAGGTTTTGTAAAAATTAACTTCTGCCCATGATTTAATTCTTATTTTAAGAGACTACACATTTATTATGAAACTAGAGGCCTTTTTTTAGCCTGAGTCGCTCACATTGGTCTATGTGAATATTCAACAAAGGACACAGATGGATTCATGACAAAATTGTGTTATGGTGATGTGTTTGTAGATCTCACTTTACTAAACATTCTTGCTGCTTACAATTATCAGTTAGTTTCAGTGGAAATTATATGAAAATTGTAAGAAATGACTATAAAGGACTATTACTCCTAAAGGGATCAACCGACCATTTTGGTCATGTTGACTTATTTGTAAATCTTACTAAGCTGAACATTAATGCTGTTTTCAATTTATCTCTTATCTATAATACTATACAAGCTAATAACCCAAAACAGCAAAATTGCCTTTAAATTATATAATTAAACGAAATTTTAATTGAAGTTTAATTAAAATTCCGTGAAACAATAGTGGTACATAGGTGTTACGTGAGATGAACAGCCTCGTCATGATGTCAGACTTCAGAGTAAATCGATGCAATATTAGGGTGGGAAGGGTGGGCACGTAACACCTATGTACCACTATTGTTTCACGGAATTTTAATTAAACTTCAATTAAAATTTCGTTTAATTATATAATTCCATTTCACAAATATGGTACATAGCTGTCACGTGAGATGTTTAGAGATATTGCATCTATTTATCCGAAAATTACTGGAGATTATAATCAGTAATAAATATACAATAATAAAGTTCTCATACATTTATCTAATCAACATATTTACATTGCATTACTGAGTATCGCATTACAGAAACTGGTGTCTATTGTTACAGGTTTATTATAGAATTTCCGAAAAGTGCATTGATTTGTCCACCCTGCGGTGCGTAAAATTGTCGAAAGTGGTAAACCTTTACTACAAGCTTTAGAAACAGACGCTGATCTCACACTGTGAGGTTTAAATGCGGAGCAATCTATACCAGCTGCTATCATAACTGTTTTCATCCATCTGGATATAGTGTCTTTGCTTACACCTTTATACGGTGCTACATAACTTACAAAAAATTTCTTTTCTTTCCCGCGAAATTTTTCAGTCATTTTTATATATAATTTTAAACAAGTTACAATACACAAATTTGTATTTACAAATCTATCTAAAACAATTTCATTTAAATGTTTTCCTGGTTTAGTTTGCTTCAAAATTTCACCTATTCTTATCTTAACAATATCATTCGAAAACTCTAAATTACGTATATCTAATAAATGAATAGACTGTAACCTTTGAGCTGTCAACAAAGACAATAAAGAAACACATTTCAAAGTAATTTGCTTTAACGTCAAACTGTTATTTTCTAACGTATCTAAATAATTAAGTAGATCGGACACGTTCCATGTAAAATTGTATCTTGGAAGTGAAGGTCTCAATTGGAATATTCCTCTCATAAATCGCTTGACCAAATTATGTTTGCCAATTGAATCGTGTCCATTAAGTGTCATAAATGAAGACAAAGCAGATCGCGCTGTATTAAGTCCACTATAACCTATCCCTGAATGGAAAAGTTTTGCTAAAAAATCTAAAACTAAATTTACAGTTGATGACATGGGATCAGCATGTTTTTCAACACAAAAACACACCCACTTTTTGATATAACTCCAATATTGTTGTTTTGTGGAGTCTCGCCATGAATGCATGATAATGTCGACAACTGATTTTGATAAACCTTGACTTTCAAATGATCCCCGGACAATTTGAACGCTGTCAGGTGAAGTTTGTTGAGGAGCGGATGAACTTTTGTTTTGTTGAACGAAAGTGTCACAAGTGATTTCTTCACTGGTAAAATTCTGGGACAATCCACAAGCAACTGTAGAATTTTTGGAAACCAAGGTTGAGTTGGCCATAACGGGGCTATTACGATTGCATCTGCCTGATCCTGTACAATCTTCCTCAATACTGCTCCTAGTATGCTGAAAGGAGGGAAAATATAATTAAAGTTTGTTCCCCAATTAAAAGTAAATGCATCAACAAGTTTTGCATTTGGATCTGGTCTATAAGAACAGTATGGCGTAACTTTGTAATTTAACCGTGAAGCAAATAAATCAATATCAGGGCTTCCAAATAATTGTTCAATTTTTATATAAACTTCACTATCTAATTCCCATTCAGTGTCATCATTGCTATTACGCGATTCATAGTCAGCTTCGCAATTTTCACTCCCCGGTAAATGTGCAGCAGTTAACCAGATGTTTCTATTTATACACCATAACAAAATCTCCCTTGTCAAGTCATTGAGATTTTCTTTCATACCGCCCATTTTATTTATATACGTCACAGCAGTTGTGTTATCTATCTGCGCGTGTATATGTACACATGACGCGTTGCTACAAAATGACTTCAGTGTTAAATACACAGCTAACAATTCTAGCTGATTAATGTGATAAGAATTTTCTTCAGCCGACCATCTACCACCTGTAGATTGGCTCTCATAAACTCCGCCCCATCCCGTTAAAGACGCATCTGATCTAATTATAATTTCGGGATTTCCAATACACACATATTTCTTGCAAATCTCTATATTATCGATCCACCAATTTATATCTTGCTTACACATTTCATTGAGACCGAATTTTGCGTCATAATTGCCTCGTTGTTTCCGTAACTGTTCGTTTTTAGTTATATGCAGTCTTTTGTGAAATAATTTTGCATACGGAACGCCGTATTCGCTTGCTACCATTTTACCTATCAGTTCAGAAAATTCTCTGATAGAAACATATTCCTTGCGTAAAATTTGTTTACATAATTCCTTGAATTTTTGAGATTTTTCTTGAGTAAGACGCACTGACATTTCTCGTGAATTCAACACAAACCCAAGATGTTGAATTTCTTGTGTCGGAACGAAAACGGATTTATTTGGATGAATTGTAAGACCTAGTTTATCGAATAACGTAACTGTGTCATTAATGTTATTAATGCAATCCTCATAAGATTGTCCAATTAAAAGAGAATCATCGATATAGGCTGAATTGCAATGACCTTTCTTCCGTAATTCAGAAAACACACATTTCATTATCTTTGTAAAAACACGTGGGCAAGTACTAAGACCTTGAGCTAAACATGTAAATTGATATAATTCCCCATTCCACGTGAATCGGAGAAATTTTCGATCAGACTCTCTGACTGAAATACTAAAAAATGCATCCTTCAAGTCTATACTACCAAAATAACAATTACGGTTCATTAAATTAATTGCAGTGCCTAAACTATCCATCTTAAAATGATAATTCTCTATATATTCATTTAAAGATTTTAAATTTAAAATCACTCGGTGTGTTCCATCTTTTTTAGGTCGTGTGAAAATATGTGTCACAAACTGATTCTTGCATGGTATAGCTTTTTGGATAATGCCTTTCTTTAAAAAAGTGCTCACTTCTAAAGTTATGGAAGTTTTTTCATCTTCATTAAACGAAGGATTATTACAACTGTTGCGACTTGGCGGTAAGGTGTGAAATTGTAACCGATAACCAGTCAACATTTCTAGAATTGATGTATCACTTGTTATTGATCTCCAACTTTCAAGATTGTTTTTTACTTTCCCAGCTCTAAAGTTTTCAGGAGTATTAACAAGATTTGAAAATTCACATTTACTTTTGTTATCTAATTGTTTAATCTGACTAACCTGTGGACTTATCGATTGTTTGGTTTGTTGAACTGTCTCCCCCCTCTTCCTCGTTTGTTCGGGAAGGAGTTTCGCTGGTCTAAAAAACGACTTTTGCCATTCCCAGTTTTATTGTTATTATACCCTTCAGAAGAATTACGATGATAGTTATATCCACTTGTTGATGGTTTCTCGGTAAATCCGGTATTAAATCCCGTTACAGATATTTTCTTTGATTTTTGAATATCTTCAATTTTCTTCTGCAAGTCATCCCCAAACAATTTATCAGATACGGAATTGTTTGTATAAGTAAGTTTCTTGAACTTCCCAATCATAATTGGTTTGAAATTTTCTTTTCTATATTGGTTTAGTTGGGTATAAGAAGCCGCGAACATTCGGATGCCATCTGTCATTTTTCTAAGGTTTTTTGTTGGTTCAAATGTATTTTTCTTTAAAGCAGCTTTCAAGATGTCATTTGTCGTTTCTATTGCTGGTATCATTCCCTTAATGACATACCCCATGATTTTTTGTAATTTTAGATCACGTGATCTTATTGCGTTAATCATAGAGTGTTTTTCTCCCCAAACTTCTTCATTTACTGAAGGGATCATAAGGTTTTGACAGTTTTCTGGTCTTTTATACTTCGATTTAATTTCTTTGAATTTAGAATCTGGGATTTTAGATCTTAGAGAAGTATTGACTGATTTTGCTAAGCTTTCTTCAATAGCCGCACTAGTTTCCTCAGAATCATTATAAAATTCACTCATTTCATCCATTAATTCATTGACCTCGTTAAGATCCTCGTCATCAGTGACGTTATCTGATTTATCAAGGTTGTCGGTCTCAGCATTTTCAAAACTACACATAAGTTTATCTAGGTCATCAACAGACTCTGTGTCATGCTGGGAATCATCTGCAACTTTTAAGTGTTTATTTGAAATGTTAGATTCCCCGTCATCACAATGGGATCTTTTTGTTCTACTTGCACTATCGTGTGGTGCTATTGTGTATTTATTTGCACTGTCCGACACATCATCGGATTTAGAACCTAAATGTTCTGTTAGTTTTTGCATATATTTCATCTGCTTGTTTTGTAAACGTATTAAAGTGTCATTCGACATCGATGACATATCGTCGTCATCATCAGAGTCAGATTCATGGGTTTGAGAATCCCTAAAGTCTTTGGGTATTCTATTATCATCTATACCCTTTCCAGATTGCTGGCTAGTGTTAGGGTTATGGTCATCATCAGATAAGTCTAGTGTCCCACTTTTTGGATCATCATCAACCTGAGATGCCATTGTTCAACAAGTTATATAACTTGCACTTACGTGGTTACGTACTGAAAACCGTGATTTCACGTTAATCTAATTTCAGAAACGCCAAAACTTCGAAATTGATAAAAGTTTGGATAAGTTTAAATCCTGGCACTATATAAAATCCAAGAGTTCTAAAGACAAAATTTATCACATGTTAACAATATAATTGACGAGCATGTTCTGACATCATGACGAGGCTGTTCATCTCACGTGACAGCTATGTACCATATTTGTGAAATGGAATTACCAATTCAGAGACAGCAACCTAACAACGGGTTGTCCGATTCATGTGAAAATGTCAGGGCATATATATCTTGACCTGATAATCAATTTTACTTCCTGCCCGAATTTCTCTAAATGCTTTGTTTTGAGGTATAAGCCAAAAAATGCATTTTACCCCTATGTTCTATTTGTAGCCATGGCGGCCATTTTGGATGGTTGACCGGGTCACTGGACACATTTGTAAAAATTATATACCCCAATGGTAATTGTGGCCATGTTTGGTTAAATTTGGTCCAGTAGTTTCAGAGATTTTTGAAAAAGTTAACGACTACTGACGACATTCGGGCCAGGTCACATTACTTAAAAAAACTATAGCATTCAGTTTGTCATCCTTTATTATATACTTATGTAGTCTTAAAATGCCTTTTTATTTCTCAGTTAAATATATTGTATGCATTTGACTTATGCTTTTCAATTTTTATTCCAGGTCCAAAACATTTACTTATGCAGTGTCCTGGTTAGCTTTTAAAGTTGGGGCGCCTGTACTTTTAGTCAGAAATTTATCCGGTGGACTCGTGAATGGAATGAAAGGCAAAGTAATCAAATTGAGGCATGGACACCCATCTATTGTAAATTTTGGTGGAAGGATTGTACCTTTGGAAATGGTGCGGTTTGACATTTATGATCCAAGGCAGAAAAAGTCCTTTGCTTCAAGACACCAATTTCCAATTAAGCTGGCATACGCCTAAAGTTGAGGTTGACTGTTACTCGTTCTTTGCGTTGTTGTTGGTCGATCTGTTTCAACCAGTAGTCTCAGAATTGCAAATAACAATACTATAGTAGCCAATTTATTGCAACCAGGTGTATATGATTTTTACTTTCATGAAAGTACAACGCCTGAGGACGATTTATCATGCTGCAAAAAAACGATACCAACTTGATGTAATAATTTTAGAGAAAACATATTGAGTGATAAACAGTTGTCATGAAATGAAAAAATGAATTTCTACAACTTTGGGAAAGTCATCCTTTCACAAAGGACTTGCTATCCATGCAAGCATGGAGAGAAAATAAAGAATGTAGAAAACCTACGAAAATTAACAACAATTTCAATTTAAGAGAGCGCTACTCTAATTATGAAGAATACATAGAAAACTTTCCAAAAATGAAGTATGAATCATTCCAAACCAAAATACATCGCATGCAAGAATACTTGACCAACAACACGTATTGAATTGAAAAAAAACAACAAAAATGGAGTACTTCTCTTTAAAACAAATATGAAAGAAAGAATAGAACATTTTTTGAAAAAAAAACTGCAATCCTTGCAATTTCATACATGGTCACATTTCTTAATCACACAAACTTGCACTGGGAAAAAAAACCAGTTGCATTAAATGCTTTATGTAGCGATGCTTTTCTCTTAAAAGGCAGAGGTTATTCTGTATTCACATGATTTCTGTATAATGCATATTTTTATTTCTCCTGTTATCAAAAATGTTCAACCTGATTCTTTAATTTTTTGCATAGTTATTGAATATTCTCTAAATCATTTATGGCAGTTTTTCTTCTGGTTTGTTGTCCCGTCAGAAAGTATGTCATTATAAGCTGTTAATGTCATTGCTAGCAGTCACTTTTGTAGTATTGAAATTGCAAAACAGCAGAGACGACATTTTATTCTGACTTGGTATTAATTCTTTTTTTTTCCAGGGTGATCTGTACCTGGTAAAATGGAAAGGATTTGCACTTCATGACACAACTTGGGAACCAAAACAGCATATTCCCGAAGCTGACTTCGACAAATTCTTAAATCCAACCATAAGTAATGAGTTTTTAAAGATTTATAGTCAATTTTTTTAGGACGCTATCAGCACCAGGTTTACATCTAGTAACTGTAGGACAGTTTTATCCTTTTCAACAAATGTTTTCCAATACCTGTTTGGCTGCTTGAAGACTAAGAGTGTAGATAAAGCAGACTTTGACAAATTACCTCTATCTTGCCACTGGGAGAAAAAGCTAAATGTTCATGGACAGGGCTTAATACTAGAGTTTCCGCTCAAAGTGCAACCAACTGTTACATTCAAGAAGGTGTTCGATATCTATACTACAACTGTATCAGCCAAAACGATTCCTGTAGAGAAGATAGTCATCACTTCACCAAAAACCGCTTCACATTATAAGTAATTAACATTATATTTTATCAACAAACCACATGTTATGTTTCACTCTTTGCTGCTTTGGACTTTTTTAACAATGTCTGACTTTTTGTTTCCATTTTCGCTACAAAAGTTTCAAACACAATTCTGTCGGCTTTACATCTCAACAGACTCCATATCATGTTAATAAACAATCTGAAGATTCAACATCTGTAGCAGTAATCGTAACGTTACAACTTAGAAGTAAATTTTTATTGAGATTGCTCAACATCTCTGAAGATACATGATTGTCTTTTACTACTATAATATTTTTTTCAATTGACATTTCTCCAGTTTTTGACAAGTGATAGTTTGGAGAAATATACATTGCCTCTTTTCAAAAGGTTACGATTAGAAGGGAAAAATACCGCAACGGGGCAATGAGATACCAGTATGACAAGACGTACAAAATAACCATTTTAGAGAATGAGTTAGAAAATGTAGCTTCTTTAAATTGTCGAATATCTGAATTCAACCATGCAAAAGTAGAGCTTTAAAAAAAATGCAAAGATCTTTTTAACTTTTATTAAATGAACAAAATCAGAGTTTAGACATTGCCGAAAATTAAGACACATGTTAGATCAAATCGATTATATTTTAAAGATAAATTCAACACTGACCATATAGATGACATCGAAGAACACAGGCTCCTGACTTGGGACAGGTACATTTATATTGTGGAGATGAGCTTTGCAGGTGCATTACCATCCCAATAAACATGCTTTTAACATTATCATTCATTTGCAAGAGTGCAGGTGTTCACAACCATAAAGTCAGAATTGTGAAAAAAGAACATTCAATAAATTAAACCTCGTTTAGCAAACCAATTGCTCTGGAGTCTGTTGTTCAACTTGTCGTTAAACTAATCTTAATTTTAACGAGTCGTTAAAAGTTAATCGCATGATTAGTAAATACAATGATTAAATTTTGTTGCTCAACTTATTTTAATCATTGTATTTATTAATCACTGTATTAAATTTTAATCATATGATTAATTTTTAAATCTGGGCTTAAATTTTGAATATCTCAGTATCCCACTAATGGATACCGGCCGTACAAATTCAATATATTTATTCCTATAAATAAAAGGGCCTATAAAGAGTATATAAATCATAAAAAATACAAAGTTCATCCACACTAACAACACATCCCATCTTACATACATATCAATCGTAAATATTTAAATTTGATTTTAAACAAATATGTTCATGACAGAAGATAACCAGTACAAAGAGGAATAACTCTTATTTATTTATCTTTACTTTTGTCTCTTTTTTTCCTGTCTAATCTGGAAATTTTTATTTAGGTACAATAATGTATATACTAAAATTTTCAGGAAAACACAATACAAGTCAAAGTGATGACGACTTGTTTACAACTCCTTTAGGCAGTCCAACCACCGACACCACTGACACCGTCGCAGAAACACCAAGCCCTAAGCCGTCAACTTTACCCAGTAAACCAGTATCAACTAAGACGGTTAATGGTTGTAGCCATGCACTGATAACATCCAGAAAACGCAAAACCAGTAGCGATGACATCCGTGAATTGCAAGCCCAAGTGCTAAAAGGACAACTAGAAGAGCAGAAGCTGAACAAACAGAAATTACAACTTCAAATTGAGCTCCTTACGAAAGTTAATACTGGTCATGACTATACCCTGTCATCATCTCAGATGGCTTTACTGACATCTTTGGTTTAGTTATTTATTTTGTTATTTATAATTATGTTTTGATAATTCATGATTTAATTGATTGATTGTTGGTTGCTTTACGCCGCATTAGCACAAAAAGGCTATATCGCGGCGAGAGCTAATTCGACTATTTTTACAATTTAAAGCATATTTTTAAAATAAGACAAAAGGTCCTTCAATATACTAAAATTCTTGACTAAAGCAAATTGAGTATATCATTGGCAATCTGAATATACATATGCCAAAAAAAAGGTTAATAAAAGAATTCAGATTTGACAAAAAGGATCCATATTTAGTATTTCTCGTGGCACACATACTAAAAATTATCATTAATCAAATTTGTTTAGTAAAAATACTGTATCTGATTTTTTTATCCTCCACACTATCAATCTATGTGCTGAGGCTTAGGTGCATAGGGACCACGTCTCCACAAGTGACGTACGTGTGCCCCTTTCAATTTCTTTTATTATGTTGACTGATTTTTCTACTTTCTATTTTTACTAGGTGTCAAACTGTTGATGTCATTTGTAAATTTGGTTGAGTCATCTGCCACCTTTTTTCTCTTGGGGCTGAAGGTAACATCTTGTTCGAAATTTTCTATACTTTTTCTGTTGACTTTCTCTTGCCAAACCTTTTCTCTGTTATCGACATTTCAAACAATCTCCCAGATGTAATTGGTGTAGCTGCTCCATCTGCCTCGAGTTTCTTGTTTGCAGTGTTTACTCTCTTAGCAAACCTATCGATAACATTTTCGTTTTCTGTAACAAAGCAAAGGTAAACCAAATATAAACAGGAAGTTGTATTTCGCATGCGCATTGGCTTAAATGGAGATCCGGCGGTATTTTTAAATTATAATCATGCGGTAATAGTAAATTGCCTAGATGAAGATCATGTTATAGAATAGCAAAATGAAATCAGCATTTAATCAACAACAGTATTCAAAATTTAACATGGAACATATCAATATGAAAGCTCCGTTTGTTGTGGAACTTGTTCATATAACGTATCTTCGAATCGAAACGGCCTTGTAAAACATATTGTTTAAAAAAGTTAAGTCCTCGACGATCGGATATTTGTTATCAGATATATGAACTTTCCGCATATTTTTCAATTATTTCAATCGTCCTAAGTCAGCACCCCCACCCTTATGAAATGTGTTGGCTCAGACACTGAATTAAGCTTTCATTTTACAATTAAATTTGTTAAAATTATTTCTTTATATACCTTTATCTTACGGTTTATCTAAAAATATATAATATAAACATGTTTATATATAAATTATTTTATGCTTTTCAGTTTTATATTTACAATATGCAGAACCTGTATAGTGTGTGGTTTGAACTGATTTAACATCTATTTATTTTATCAAATTAATTAAAAAACAACATTTCTCATTTATTTAAGTGATTTAGTTTCTGAGGGTAGAGTAATGACTGTTTTTCATGTTCTATGGACAAGCGATGGTGGCTTTATACATTTTCAATTAGATGTAACAAACTGTTTAAAAAAGAAGTTATTAAATTAACACGAAAGAAAAAGTTTAAGTGAAAATGTTGATAGACAATTTAGCTTTACAATACCATAGTCCATTGTTAACAAAAATATTAATAATTTTATTATTTTTATCACAAGACGGTTTTTTTTAGCCTCTTTTGGATTCTAACATATTTTTGCCGAGAATAACACATACCTTTTATTAACTATGGAATAAATCTACCACAATTTGAAAATGAACATCAGCACTATATGTACTTTTATATATAAGTTTTGTGAGATTGTGAGAAAATTACATGATCGACATCATAATCCCGTCTCCATCTAAGCTGTCATAAAATGCTACCAAAACCATTGTCCAACTTTGATGAAAAGTCAAATATGACAAAAAATAACATAAAATCATTGTGTACTGTAATGATAAAAACATATATAAATGATTTTAAATTGATATTGATTTTTGGATATGTTAAGGAATTATTGATTGTTGGATATGTTAAGGAATTATTGATTGTTGGATATGTTAAGGAATTATTGATTGTTGGATATGTTAAGGAATTATTGATTGTTGGATATGTTAAGGAATTATTTATTGTTGGATATGTTAAGGAATTATTGATTGTTGGATATGTTAAGGAATTATTGATTGTTGGATATGTTAAGGAATTATTTATTGTTGGATATGTTAAGGAATTATTGATTGTTGGATATGTTAAGGAATTATTGATTGTTGGATATGTTAAGGAATTATTGATTGTTGGATATGTTAAGGAATTATCAAACAGACATAACAAAGTATAAGACATAAATTAGTATGTTTGTACGGCGGCTTTGTGCACATTTTGCTACAAGCATGAAATTTGGCATAGACCTTCCACAAGTATTTCTCTTTTATTTCAGATAGTGGTCTGAAGTGCGAGTATTCATTCCATTACATACCTAAGTGCAGTTAACTCGAGCATGTTGAAAACTATTCATCAACAGGCACTAAATTTTATTTATCGTATTATTTCATTTAAACGCATGTGCTCAGATGCCAGCACTGTTTTTAACCTAGATATATCCTCACCCCTGGACAGACAATGCATCAGTATAGCTAGGCCTTCAAGCTCAACAGCCAATAGTTCTAGACTTTTAAAGGCTGTGGCCACCGAAAGTGGAGAGTGTATTCTGAAAGTAGTGTGTTATGAGACTGCCCTCCGTAATCTTTTCTACCATTTTAATTAGGGAGATTACGGAGCCCATAATCCCCTCTAATCTTCTTAAGCCAGCTTATAATCCCCTCTAATCTTCTTAAGCCAGCTTATGGTACGATTTAAAGCAGCTTATGATGCAACTTTAAGCAGCTTATTATGCAATCAATCGGATAAAGATAATCCTTATCTTTTAATCTAGATTAGATAATCCTTATCTTTTAATCTAGATTAGTGCTCCTCAATGTTTTTGTTCCTTTAAGCACATCATTGTGCAATCAATCGGATTAAGATAATCCTTATCTTTTAATCTAGATTAGTGCTCCTCAATGTTTTGTTCCTTTTTTTTATCCCGATAAGAGTTAACAATTGCTAATTATAATCTATTTGTTTTCGGATTAGAGAACCGAGTATTAACCCTTTTAATCCTGATTAGGATAAACAAATGCTAATTATAATATATTTGTTTTCGGATTAGAGAAACGACTCTTAATTTATATCCTAGATTAGAGGAATCCCTTTTGATAATTAACCAGTTGTTTCCAGACAATGAAAATCCAATTGTTTTCGAACTTAATTAGCGGATCCTTTGTTTGAATAAAGGGAATTAATTGTAACGGAAGGAGAGACAGGCTATTTTTTATTTTTACAGGAAATACTCTACACAACAGATTGCAAGAGAGAAGAAATATTAACAAACCGCTAACTGTATTTTCTAACAAACTAGTTGAGATAAGAATATTTAAAAAAATGAAAAAAGTTTTTCTTTCTTTCTCTTTGTAAATTCTTGATATTATTTTCTTTCTTTTCTCAATTAGTTTGTTTAAAAATAAACACCTCGTTGTCTCATCTGTATATAGTTTCTTTTAACACAAAATAATAACACATTTCATGTATTAATCATTTATTCAAAATATTCTAGATTTAGTTAAAACATTTAAATTGTAACCATTTTTTTCTCTTCTTTTTTATTGTAAATATACTGTTTATGTCTCGTTGCACATACATTTTCTTTTGGGTTTCCAAATTAGTTTCTGTCTTTTTTGTCTTTTTATTCCGTTGGATGTATTCATTGTCACTATCTTCACTGTATTCATCTGTTTCTTCTTTCTCCTTATTTTCTTCTTCTGTTTTCTTTTCTTTATAAGAGGTAGACTCGAATCGTACTTTGTTTTTTCGACATTCCTAAACAAACAAAGTGGAATGTCAGTAGACTTTAGAAATTGGTAGAATTGATGTATACCAGCTGTTAGTTTTCTACGACCAATTGGAACTGTTGAATCACGTATCAAGTCAACGATATGAGTGTTTGAAATAACTTTTCCGTCAATGCAAACTTCACCTTGTTCGTCCCACTTAATAGATGGTTGTTTTTGTAAGTAAAGCAAAAGTCGCAAGGCTTTGTCTTTATATCTAGATGGAATAGTGATATTGATTAACGATTGTAAATCATCATGTAACGGTTTCTGGTCATAAGAAAGATTGTGTTGGTCATTGTCTCGAGGTGGAGTGTCATTTAACACCACTTCCGCTTTCGATTGATCTTCGTTTTGTTTTTGTAAGACAGCCTCGAATTTATGTTTAGGAATAAGAATCATTTCCTTCGTCATTTTAAGTGAGCAAGCACAATCTTTACTACTATAGGAATGAGATTTGATCGATACTTTAAAAGAAGTCTCTTTCGATGTAAACGTTGGGTGTCCTCGGCAGTGATTTTACGAATAACCGTTTTGTACTCCAACAGTTTCTTTTTATTTAGCGGAGATAGTGTAACGACTCCATGTAAAATGTTGTATATACATTCTAGTAGGATCTTAAATTGTTCATTATTCATCGTTTTTATCATTGCGAGTCTTTGTTGATCCTCAGCGGAAGCCAATAAGGATAGAAAATTAACGTGTCTAATCACTTGCTTACTCATAGCTTTTTAAGTATTATTTCGGAAGAAAAACCACACAGTTCTCTCCAATGAATATATTTGTTCTAAGTAAATAAAGTTTGTCTGTGTGAGCGCTCAAATCAATCGTCAAGTATCCGTATTTTTTTTTGGTGGCGAGTTCGTAGGCCGACATGAAATATTTCACCTGACCTGGTAAAATTTGTTTAGCAAGTACGGTTAACTGGTGTTGATCACGATGATTTTTCAGACAAATAATGTAAGATGCATTCAGGGAAATGGTGCGCATGAATTTACCCGGAGAATGATATAAATTCTGAGTAAGCATTAAAAGACTTATGTTTTGATGATGAGATTTTACCGTAAATAAATTTAAAACTTCCACATCGTTCACTGCTGTTGCGAGCAAATCGTCTAAAACCAGAAGCATATGTTCCCTTTTTTCTGACCATGCATCCACTTGATCACTGCTTGGTAAACCTTCATGAAAAGTTATATTGTTTATTTCTTTTTCCATACTTGTGAATAATTCTTGATAAACAGAATAGCAATATACAATTTTTACAGGAGGGGATGAAAACATACCCCCAGCTTGTTTAATTATGCGAAAAGTCAACATAGTTTTTCCACTTTGTGTCGGTCCCACAATTAAAATAGAACATGGTGCTTGGAAAGGTAAAAGCGTACGATCTCCACTTGACATGGTCTGAGTTTTTTCAGTTTTAATTTCCCCACAAATGACTGAAATAAAGTTGAAGTTCGAGTTTTATATGTTTGATACATAAGTAGTTTTTGTTGTTTTGGTTTTTTTTTTTTTCTTTTTCTTTTTACATGTATTTAGCTTCTTTTGTTATATTTTTGGTATGGTTTTTTATTATTTTTTTTTTTTTTACGTGTTTTGCTTCGATGTTCCTTTTTGATGTGTTTATCTTCCGTTCTCAACCATTAATGCAAAAAACTGTTAAAAATCATTTGGTCACAGAATAATGAAAACCAACATTGTAAAACCAAATCGTGAAAGAAAAGCCTCAGTTCTACCATCAAATTTCAAAAAGAAAACAAGCTAAGAAATATTTATTGCACGCACAAAATTTCAAACATGAATACAAGAACATAAATAATAAATAAAATTACATACAATGTACAATATATGAAGAAAAAAAAAGAATGTCATATTAAGTGTTCACGTGATTTGATTCTTTTTTCCATTAAACGGTAAACAGCGTCTTTTATTGGTTGACTACGTAATCTATCCAATACAATCACGTTAAGTAAGAAGTAATTGCATACAAATTCTGATGACATGTTGAGTTTTTTTACGTCTTCTCTGAATTTAATCAACACATCTAAAAGTGAAAACGAATGACATGCTGTTTCAAAATGTCTTTCCAAGTGCTCCTGCTCTCCATTCATCAAACATTCGTGGTTATGTTGACTGGGGTGTTCAACTTGGCAACCAGAACACGTTTCTTTCGTTTTCTTTGTTATCAAGTCCTGTAACACCTCGGCAAAAGAATAGATCAAGACTGTAGTTAGAAGCTTCTTCTCCATACCCGACATGATGACTGTTCTCAAAATAAATGTTTAGTGATCTTCAATAAAAGAATGTAGAAACAGTATACTCTCTTTCAGATTACACAGTTTTAAGCATACGTCTCTGTTGATTTTGATTTTTTTACCCTTTACAACGATATGAATTAAAGTCTTTTGCTGTAGTCGTCTTCCTGTTTTATTAATAATTACTTTAGTCTCGTCGTCAATGGTAAACACAGCTTCTCTCTTCAATAAATTTGTGTCAAGCCGTTCGTAATCACGTTTGGTTGCTTCTCTCACCAAATCAATTTGACACTGAGTCATGGTGACTGTGGTGTTTTTATATACGGTGGTTTAAATACAGGTATAAGTGAGGATACGGTGATGTAACATTACTATATATAGATATGACGCAATAATATTCATGCGTGGGAGTCAAAACATAATCGTGCATGTTATGACATGTTTTTAGAATTAAACTTTTCGGATGGATGGATTTGGTAAAATATATCCAGTACACCCACTCAATAAACTAATCCATAATTCACTGTTTCCATTTTGCATTGTTATATTAACAAGTGATGCTATTACAATTGTTATTACAATAATTATTTGACAGAAATACACGATTTCTGCTTTGGGTATATTTTCTCCCATGAAACGCCAAGTCGTTTGTGTGCTCTCCGTATTACTTCTTGTCTCTTCCATGTTGTTAAGTGTAATAAAGGAACCACGTCGCTTATCACTCATGGCTTTAAATACCTTTTCAAAAACAAAACAAAAAAAACAAAAAAACAAAAAAATCAAAAATCTTTTCTCTTTCAATTAATGATAGGTTAAGAACACATTAGAAAGAAGTTCCTTCTTCCACTGTTCAATCTCCTTCTTTTCCACACAAAAATGATATAATTTAAACAATGTTTGTTTTTTTAACTTACAAAGATATATATACATTCTCCCTTTTCGCTCCTCGAACACGAAAACGTTATATATCATCTCTATCTCATTCATTATTTGTATTAAAATGGAATATATGAGAAAAAAAGTCTTAAAAAGGAACGAAAGATACCAGAATGGCACTCAAATTCATAAAATGAAAAAAATAAAATAAACTGACAACATCGAGGGTAAAAAAAGACAAACTAACAATGATTGTTAAACGTACAGCGACAAATATTACATACATATTCATTTGTAAATGATTAACTAGTATGCAGCTTCATACCTTACGTAACATAAACGTACAGTGACAAATATTACATTTAGTAACACTCAATCAATTTAAATAAAAAAAGAAAAAAAAGAAAACAACAACAAACTATAGATTCTTTTTTAATTATTTGGGTGGTCCTTAAAAGGACCTTACACAATTGTGTAAATTTTTATCATCTATTCTTCATTTTCAAGTGGTGTGTAGATGTCTAAGTATTCCGCTAATACTGCGTTAAAATCATGACTGCAGAAAAACAAATCTTCCATAAATTCTTCATGGTCTTCATAGAAAAACAGCACACATATTGTTATGTTACCCGTTCTCCATGTTCCTACTGGCCAATTTGAATGATGCTCTCGTCGCTTTGGAACAACTTCGTTTCGTATCAAATTTGATCTTATTGGGTTTAAATGACGGAAACGACCATTCACTTCTCTCTGGAAGATAGAATTGCAAATGTTAAACATAGGAGGAATCATTGTTTATAAAAATAGTATATAACTCTGATGTATGAAAAATATGTTATGTATGAATAAACATTTCACTATACTTTCCTTGTTGCTTAAGCACTCCTTTATAAAGAAAAAAAAGGGGGGTTAAACTAGATTAGAAAAATATATCTTAGCAACTCAAATCAATAAGGATTTTTTATATTCGAGGATTAAATACAATCAATAAAGATCAATTTTAAATACCCCCCCCAAAAAAAAATCAATAATAGCACAGGATTAGAATTTAAATACCCTATGCGTGTTGTTTCATATAAAAAAGGGGGAATTATCTTCTCAGATAAGTGATTATGTTTTTTTCTTTTGTGTTTTTTTTTTATATATAAAGCAAGTAAAAGTATAAACTACACCTGTTTTGGGTTTGTTTTCAAACATAACTAACAGACATACTTATAATCAAGCTCGAGATATCAATCTAGTAATGGAAGGTGCAAATGGAAATTTAGTTGATCAATTGGCACAAGCTTTATCAAGTGATGTATTAAACACATTACAACAACTTTCTATAGAAGACTTTGTCAAGGTTCTTCACTCAGCTGAAGAAAAAAGGAATAGTGAAGAATTCAGATGTACAATATGTGGTAAAAGATATTTGCAAAAACGTAACCTACTTCGCCACAAAGCAGAACACGCACATCAGTACAAGTGTACCCCATGTAGCTATGTAACAAACAGAAAGGACACTTGGATCAAACACACGAAGTCGAAAAGACATTTGAAATATCATGAAACTTGCAACAGCGAGAGCAATAAGTCTACAGAAACACCATCGAAAAAAAAGAAGAAAAATGTAGGAGGTGACAATTTTACGATGAATGCACACCCATTAGCAGGACCCAGCAGCGATGTGGAACGAAAAGACACACATCAGTACAAGTGTACCCCATGTAGCTATGTAACAAACAGAAAGGACGCTTGGATCAAACACACGAAGTCGAAAAGACATTTGAAAAATCATAAAACTTGCAACAGCGAGAGCAATAAGTCTACAGAAACACCATCGAAAAAAAAGAAGAAAAATGTAGGAGGTGACAATTTTACGATGAATGCACACCCATTAGCAGGACCCAGCAGCGATGCGGAACGAAAAGGAGTCGACAATTTCACGGTGAATGGAGACCCATTAGCAGGACCAAGCAGCGTTGCGACACGAAATGACGGTGAGGAAGCTATCATAAACATCAAGGGAGGCGCTACACGAAGCAGGAAGGCGCTAAATGACAGCGTGGAAGTGGTTGAACTACAACCTTCCACACAAGATAAACGTTATGATCTTATTCATTTCATGAGAGAAAAGCGGGAAAAAATCATGTCGCTTCTACAGGATCGACGAAAAGAGGGTAACATAAAATTTTTTCTCAATGTTCAAGTGAGAATGATTAAATATGGTGTGGATGGGACATACGAAGAGCAGGTACCATTCTTTCGAAGCAATGCAAAAACTGTAATGGAGAGTGGGAATGAAGAAGAAGACACATTAGAACACACCTTAAATGAGAGCTTACAGAAAATTTTCACTAGCATGGAAGAGTTTCTAAAAAACGGAAGCGGATATCAAATGGAAGAAGTACTTCAACTACAAGTAACCATCATAAAATACAAACCTTTGTATGCAGGTAGTTATATTCATTTACCAAAATCGTTGAATTGGGCGAACTGTCTGTTGAATGTGATGAATGAAGATGATCGCTGTTTCATGTGGAGCGTGTTAGCCAGTCTTCACCCACCAAACGAGGGAGAGATGCAACCAGAACAAGTGCACCACTATCAAACATACATCGATAGGATTGATGTGACAGGGATACAATTTCCGACACCAATATCTCAGATTGCAAAGTTTGAGCGACAGAACGCAACCATTTCAATTAATGTGTTCGGTTATGAAGAGAGGAATGATGAAATTTATCCATTGTTCATAACCAAAAAGACTAAGTGTCATCACATAAATCTGATGTATATGAGGAAAGACGATAATCAATCACATTATGTGTTGATAACTAATTTCAACAGGTTTCTATCTAGAGTTAAAAAACACCATGGTGAAACTTTTTTCTGTTATCATTGTCTCCAAGGATTTATAGAAAACAGACTTTTGATGAAACATCAAGAGGAGTGTAAGCTGGTAGATTTCCAAAAAATCTCACTTCCGAAAGAGGGGGAGGTGTTAGAATTTAATGAATATAAGAAGACGGAAAGACACCCGTTTGTCATTTACGCTGACTTTGAATGTTTGACTAGAAAAGTAGATACCTGTGAGCAGAATCCGGAAGTTTCCAACACCAATAGATACCAACAAATGGAGGCTTACAGTTTCGGATATCAGAGAGTTTCCATCGACAAGCGGTATGAGAAACCACCTGTCATTTATCGTGGACCTGATGTGATTGAAACTTTCATTGATGCCTTATTGGAAGAGGAAAGAGAGATTATGGGTATCCTATCTCACAATGAACCAATGATAGTCAATGAATTCGTGCAAATGGAGTACAATCTCGCAAGCATATGCTTCACATGTCGAAAACCTTTCAGCACTAAAAACAGGAAGGTTATACACCATTCTCATTTAACGGGGGAAGTGATTGGAATAGCGTGCAATGATTGTAATTTAAAAATGAAAGTACCAAATTTCATTCCGGTAGTCATACATAACCTAAAAGGTTTTGATGCCAATCTAATCATGACAAAGATTGGAAAGTACAAAGAGCACGTTATAAACGTCATTCCATACAACAAGGAAAAGTATCTATCGTTTACATTGGGACACCTACGATTTATAGACTCGCTTCAGTTTTTGAACGAGTCGTTAGCATCGTTGACGAAAAATCTGGCACAAGAAGGAGAGAAACATTTCGTTTTCTTAAGAAAATCTTTCCCAAACCCAGAGCATTTTTCCATGTTGTTGCGGAAGGGTGTTTTCCCATATGACTACGTCGACGAGGAGAGTAAATTGGAGAAGAGAAGCTTGCCCAGCAAAGAGAATTTTTATAGTCGATTGTCAGAGGAACACATCAGCGAAGAGGACTTTCACTTTGCCAACAAAGTATGGGAGAAGATGAATGTAAAGACGTTAGGTGAATATTCTGACATATACCTTCGAATGGACGTTGCGCTCCTCTCTGACATTTTCGAAAGATTTAGAGACATCTCTCTTCGCGACTACCAACTTGATCCATGTTATTATTATACGACCCCCGGATTAAGTTGGTCCGCCATGCTAAAGAAGACTGGTGTTGTTTTGGACCTCATTACAGACATCGATATGTTGTTGTTCATTGAGAAGGGGTTGCGAGGGGGAGTGTCCAGTATATTCCATCGATATGCAAAAGCCAACAATCCCTACCTCATCGATGATTATGATCCGAGTAAAGAAACATCGTACCTGGGATATTTCGATGCCAATAACCTTTATGGATGGGCAATGAGTCAACACCTTCCCTACGGATTTTTCAGTTGGGTGAATGAAGGAGAAGACATAGAAAAGCTCAAGAACAACATTGCATCATTGACACCTAATTCCAATGAGGGTTACATATTAGAAGTTGATTTTAGAGTACCCCCCTGCCTTACACGATGAACACTCTGATTTCCCGTTGGCCCCTGAACGACAGACCATTCGCACTGAGGACCTTTCACCCTACTCTCGTAAGATGCTTGAGGAATTATTTGGAAAGAAGACGTTGGGTTCGTGTGAAAAGTTGGTACCGAATTTACACGACAAGGAAAAATATGTGATTCATTACCGCAACCTACAATTGTATTTGGAATTGGGAATGCGACTAAAGAAAGTGCACAGAGTTTTAAAATTTAGACAGAGCCCCTGGTTGAAAATTTTTTCAATTTCAACACCAACAAAAGGAAACAAGCCACAAACGAGTTCGAGAAAATGTACTACAAGTTATTAAACAACAGCATATTTGGTAGGTCGTTAATGAACATCCGTAAACACGTCAACGTTAAGCTCTGTCACACAGAAAAAAAGTTCCTGAAATATACGGCGAGACCATCTTTCAAATCGTGTACGGTTTTTAACGAGGATCTAGTAGCAGTTGAAAACCTGCGCACAGATATTTTAATGAATCAACCAGTCTACGTAGGCTTCAGCATTCTCGACCTGTCCAAGCACTTGATGTATGACTTTCATTACAAACATATGAAGACGTTATATGGTGAAAAAATACGACTCTGTTTCACTGACACAGATAGTTTCCTGTACCACATTCAAACCGAAGACATGTATGATGATATGATGGAATATCAAGACATGTTTGACACCAGCGAGTATGATGAAGCCCACATGTTACACAGCAATCATAACAAAAAAGTATTAGGGAAATTTAAAGACGAAACGAAAGGTGTACCTATAAGTGAATTCGTATGTTTACGAGCTAAAATGTACTCGTATGCATTCGAAGGGGGAGAGAAACATACGGCAAAAGGTATCACGAAATCTGCCTCTCGTTCACTAAAACATGAAATGTATAAACACTGCTTGTTAGAGAAAAATGTATATCGCACGCGCATGAATACAATACGAAGCGATAACCATAAAATATTTGCACAAACCATGATTAAGAAGAGTCTAGTTCCTTTCGATGACAAACGATGGATCCTGGACGATGGAATTACCACACGAGCCTATGGACACAAAAACAACACTAATATTTAATTATTTTCCATTTGTAAATACTTTATTTTATTTTTAGTTTGTTTGTATTTGTTATGATGTATGATGTAAATACTGAAGTGTATGTCTTTTTCTTTTTTTTTCCATTGCATAGTGTTTTGTTTTGTGTGATTGTTTATTTGTATTTATATATCACTGACTATTCTCATGTATTGAGTAGAAAAATCAAATAAAAAAAAATCAAGAAATCAACATTGACTCATTATTTATTCATATGGTGTGTTATAATATAACAAGAAAATACAACAAACAGTATTAGGTATAATTTTAGTGTTCTACTTTGATCTGACGATTTTCCGTTATTTCAAAATAGCCAGAGTTTTCGGCTAAAATGAGTAAAGAGACAGTTTCTGGTAAGGGTGTTGCAAAATGACATTCAAGTCTGACTTTTCCTTGCCTTACCAGTGACAGATAGTTGGCATCTGAAAAGTGAGGTTGTAAATCGAAACAGAATAAAGCATATTAGGCGAGTGATATGAGAGCCAAAATTACATTTGTAATGCACCTACCTAACACATGGCTAAATTATATATCACTGGAAAGCTAAGAATGTGTACTTTCTAAATATCCTGGTCGTCAAAAGAAATTATGGTGCATTTTTTTTTTAATCGAGGTCAAAGGTCATAGGTGCAATTTCAATTCACGGATACTTCCAGTAGATAAATCGATTCAAAACAAATGCAAAAACGAAACAATTTTATAAGAATGCTGTATTACAATTGGGAAAATATATTTCTATCATACTATTAATCAATTTTGGTTGATTTTAACGGTAACGCATGTTGCGTAACGTTTTCTCTCAGAGTCTTTGAAAATCAACCTTTAAGTCACAAAAATATTTCTGTAGTCGCATTTGCATGATCTAAATCTTATAATACCTCCATATCATTTGATTACACGTATTTACAAACATGTATCTGCAAATTTGATATAAATAATCCGAAACAAAATATTTGAAGCAAGGGGAAAATATAACATATGACGTATTTTTAATTGTTTAGAATAAGTCCCACGATGAGCTGTACATTAAAATTGAGGAAGCGTATGGTCTCCTGTTAGTTTGAAAGACTGCCAACCGCTTCAAGATTAGACAACCATAGGGCAGATTTTTTTTTATTATTGTAGTGCAATATGTTGAGTCTGGATCATACCGCGTTTTCATTTACATCACTAAATCAGATATGATAAGAGTACTATAACTAACATAACTGAAATGAGTAAAGCACTACTAGTATATTTATATCAACAAATTGACCATTTTGATTTAAAACATCACAAGAAAATATGATCACTCATTGTACGTCAAACTGTGTTTGAATTTACTTTAATCGGCCGCCGTGTATCTTGAGATATCTAATTCTTCAAACAACACTTGACAAAGAAGCTTTTTTTTTAATTAATAAAATTGAGAATGGAAATGGGGAAGGTATCAAAGAGACAACAGCCCGACCATAGAAAAAACAACAACAGAAGGTCACCAACAGGTCTTCAATGTAACGAGAAATTACCGCACCCGGAGGCGTCCTTCAGCTGGCCCTAAACAAATATACACTAGTTCAGTGATAATGAGGACAAGGTTATCATTTAAATATTGAACCTTTTATTTGGCTTTCTTATGTTAAAATCCCGTTAGCGTATAACCTGAATGATCGAAACGTTGGACCAATGGGATGTTGGACCATTTAGATATCGGAATATTATAGCTTCATTTTAACTTGTAATCTCATTCTTCTTATCGGTCAACATATCCATACATGCAAAGACAACTGCCTTGGCATGGACATATATCATAATCAGTACAGCAGAGGTTTTGCTCAAAGCGGAACAAGATCTGCTATTTACAGATTGAATTACAAATTGGGAGTGGACATGATGGATTTGTCAAAGAGACACCAACCCGTTCAAAAAGCAGGTAACGGCCGAAGACCACCAATGGGTCATCAATGCAAGAAACTCCCAAACCCGGAGGCGTTCTTCAGCTGGCCCCTAAAACAAAATTTGTACTAGTTTGAAATGATAATTGACGTCATACTAAGCTTCGAAATATACTCAAGAAATTATGATAAAAAATCATACAAAACTAAGAAAGGCCAGAGGCTTCTGACTTGGGACAGGGGCAAAATTGCAGCGGGGTTAAACATATTTTTTTTGGAAATCTCAACCCTCCCCCTTTACCTATACCAATGCGTGAACAGATCAAATCTTGTAGAAAGTTGCATGAAATCATACCAGACCGATGTTGCCTTTTAGCCAACCAAAGTCATACCGAAGAACTTTAATTGTTTCTGTAGATCTACATTGTCTTGGATAAAGTATTGACCACCAGGAGAAAAAGAATGCCATGTAGAATTTAGGCCCCATTTTCAATTTTTCTAATCTCCTGAGCAGTCAAACTTGTTGATAGTATAGCAAAGGTGTGTCCATAAATACGGTGCATTTGTAATAATAAACCTAAATGAAAAAGAATAAAAAAAATATTTAAAGATAATATACATTCTACTTAAGCCATAGCTACATTTAAGCTTTATTAACAGCCACAGATGCGCAATCGTCCAAAAGACAAAACAGAAATGTTCTGAAAGCAGGTGGCATAATTTTAATTGAATAACTCAGTGAAATGTTTTTAGAAAATAGACATTCGTCTGATCGGATTACAACTTTACCGTATTTCTGCTTCCGTAAAATACTAGTAGCTGCATAAAGTGCTTGCAACCAGTTTCGCAGTCACTGCTCATATCTTTATATTCGACAGACTGTATATCACAGTCATTTTAAACGGGTAATTTTCCGTCATTACGGCATTAGACAAAATTATAGAGCTACTGTATACAATATTGGATATTGTACCTTGGCCTTGTTGAGGCTGTATACATGTAACTATAAATTGGCCATATATTTTTAGTTTTTGATGAAGTTGATAATATGTTGTGTAGTTTTCTCGGCGGCGATCCTCGGGCAAAAATTAAGCCCGGTTAACTGACCAAGTAACCAGAATACGTCGTTGTGTACACCCACGTCATCTTTAATCGTCGAAATGTTAGTAAAAGCTGTTTTATGTTCAGAATTTATTAGCTCTTTACTTTCTGATTTCAAATTTTGTGGCAAATATTTAGCGATGCAAGCTTGATGCTTTAAAGATTTAATAGTAAAATGATCATGACTTCTTTTGTAAATCAGATCATTGTAGGAGATATATGTAGTTACACTCAATACAGGTTGAGTTTGCTCCTCAGAGGATACATTATGAAGTTGTGTTACTTGCTTATAGGCTTTATACATTTCCAAATAAACAAACAGACAAATCAGAATGAGTTGTAGATCTATACTGCCCTCGTCGATATAGGAGAAGAGACTTGTCGGTAGAATTGGTACATGTCAGTAGTACAAAGTCTTTGTACAATCAAACAGAAGATAATAGGTTGTGCTTACTTTTGAAATATTGATAGCAACTCTCATGATATTTTGTATTTTCAAATGGGATGTTTTAATTTTTTTCATATTCATCGACTGCCAGTCTTCTGTAAACTTCGTCATACCGTTTTTCCACTGCGGCAATACAACTGTATCTTTATTTAAGTGTTGAACCAAATAGTTTCTTTGTAGTAGAAACCTGACAGACTATGCTTCTGTGTCAATCAATGGATAGGTTTTTGCTTTTTAGCATAGGAAGGGTTTTATTGTGAACTGGACTGAAAATTTTACAAGACTCGGAAGATTTTCTACAATTTTCCGATACGATTCCTTATTTAGAAAGGGGTGAATTCTACAGAACTCAAAAACTATGTTTTACTTTGATTTGATCTTAATTTCGGACGATTTTATATATATTTAAGCTACACTGAAGTTAAAGATAGAAATATAACCGTTTAAATATGATTTATCGTACTCTAGTAGCACTATTAAGTACACGGAAATCGACTAAAATATTCAGTAAAAAACGATAACGAAATAGATAAGGGATTCCGGAAAATATATTGATTTTACCCACCATCATAAAATTACAGAAATTCGTGATTTAAAGAAATGTTGAGATAAAGTCTTGATCTTGAATGAAAAAAACGATAACTGATGAGTAATTTGGTGTGTTCTAAAACAGATAGAGTGCGAAAGAACTTAATAAAAATTTAATTGTAGATCCGAAAAGGTCAGGATTATGAAAATTTTCGTACAAAATGTCAAATATTTAGGAGGAATGCAAAAGCATGCGGACTTACAGTTGTAAATATTGTTTTTCATTATTTTAAGAATATAATTCCTTAAATTATTCTGTCTAAAAGAAGAGATACGACTGATTTCCTTTGCTTGAAAAAAATGTCGTAATTTTATAATTTTCAACTAATTTCTGAAATAAACGTCAATTTTACAAAAACTGCACCGTACGATTTTGTGACGACCGGGCAAAAATCAAAGTTTAATCATTATTCTTTCATTTAAAAAAAAAATTAGCCGTGTGTTAGGTGGGTGCATTAAAGTCCTTAACTAGACGTCTTTTTCAAATATTACACTCGCCTATATCCATTGTTGAAGTCCGATCTAGTTATTTCATTCCCCGCATCTCCGCCCCACTTTCCACAGTTTTCAAACATTTTAACGTACGCTGCAACATTTGTTGCACCCCGGTCTTCGTTAAATTGTAGTTTCAAAGGAATTCCATCTACAGGAACTCCATCACAGTACAAAGTTATTTGTTGCAAGTCAAAATGTTGAAAATTCCACGGATTAAGTTGATAATCACCGTTCACGGCGTTTGTCGAAGTTAGACCCATGATGATTCGTTTTGGTTTCACGTCTTGGAAAATGTTCTCCAACACTGCATTCGTACTACCCATCATGAGAGTGATATGTTTCATTACTGTTTTTGTATAGGGATATTTAGCATTTGTTGATTTCAATGCTTCCGAATGAGCAAAAATGATTGCCGGATTGACCTTAATTTTACACACTTTAACGACAATATCTTCAATGACAACATCATAGTCAGCATCGTCTTCGCTCGACATTAGACAGAAACTCGGTTTACTTCTGAAAAGTTTCAATTTAACGTCTACCATATTCATTAAGTAACGATCCATTTCAAAGAGATCGTGAAACAACATTCCCTCCATATCAAGGCTCTTAGAATTACCTATCAGTTTTTTCCTTTCGTAAAGACCCGTGTTAGTGTCAAAAGAGTCCATGTGTCCACTTCTGTCCTTATAAAACAACGCACCTGTTAATTGTGATGCTTTTGCATCTTGTCCATAATCGAGTATCGTTTTCATCATGCATTTGTACGAGTAGTTGGTATTACTGGATGCTATCAGTGAACCTTGTAGGTAACAGTCGACTTGAGAAAAAAGTGCATAGAAAAATCCATTTACTGGTGCCACCTTCGAATCTATAGCGATATTGTCTCCATTGCTATGTTTAACACGCAACTTAACATACAGTTTCGATCGTCTAAGGTCAATGTATTCTAGTCCGTTCTGAGCACACAGATTAAATTCTATTGGGTTGTCGGCTGTTACTTGTGATGTAGGACGACATTCTTCATACGAAATTGATTCAACTCCTAACTGGTATGGAGGTATCTCGAAAACTTCTAATTGTGAAGGAATAGCTTCGGTGAAGTTGTTCTGTGATGTTAGTAAAGCCATTCTTAATTGGAAAAAACGTCTCGTTTCGGTTGTCTTTTCTTTTTGCGGATATTAGCTCCACTGCTGCTTGCCTTAGAACTGGTCTTTCGTTTACGTTTTTTTCCTCTTATCTGCAAACCCTCATCTTCTAAAGACTCTTTAGCCATTTCAACCATTTGTGCACTTGGACTAACTAGACGAAGATTACACTTTTCGTTAGATTTCGACACCGATGACGATAATCTTTGGTTCTGAATAGGTATCATAAAAGATCCATTACGTCCGGTATTTTTCATGTGATTTATATACGTTTTATTATTCCCCTGCACAACATTTTGGTAATATTTTGACCACTTCTCCATGCTTGGAATGTACATTTTGTCCGCATTCATCGTTGACGCTTCTCTGTTCTTTTTCTAATATGTAGTGTACAGGACAGGCGTTGAGTTAAAAATGACGCTTGTTCTCCACTTTCGTCGAAAATATGTATTTCTATGTCGCGGATTTCAGTTTTTTTCACAGGGACGAAAATAGGGTTAGAAAAAACGTAATTCCAAGTATTGTTTGGTGTAGGAAACACACGTCGTAAAAGAGAAAACTGATTGTGAAACAGGCTTACACCCATACACACGTCACAAAACATGTATAGTTCGTGTTTATTTTTTTTTACAGTCGAAATTTTCTTCTCGCTATAAAAATCCAAAACAGCTATTTCCCACTTCCCCTCTAAATACAAAGTGTCACTTAGGTGAACCTTGACATTTGAAGGTGTATTTTCGGGATAATACTTATTTGATTGGTTGTTGAATAAGAAAATAATATGCTCCTCGTCAATATCACCGTTTTTCATGATAGTGATTGAATGTCTTCCTCGGGAATGTATTGATTATATTTATCAGGCCAACCTTGAAATTTACACAAAAACTCAGTCTTCCCTCGCCTTTTACGCTTTTTAAGAACTTTCTCTACGACCCAGAGTGATGCATCTGATTTATCAACAGCTTGGAGTTCAGCAGAATAATATTCACCTAAAATCATTTCATCGTTATAAAAGGAACCCAATTTATAAATGTTGATGTTCTGCTTTTTAAATCTCCGCACAACTTTAAATATCTCATCCGTCCATTTTTGACTATAACTTCTGTTAAAGATGTGTCGCGTATAAGCAATTCGAACAAGAGAACCTATTTTATATGTGTAACTCTTTCGTCGTTGCATTCTTTTTTTTCTCTTCAAATCTGCTTCGGTTTTAAGTTGTTTCGTGTTTTTAGTATTTGGTCGTACCTTCTTATCATGTGATTTTTTTTTGTTCAAGTATTGTTGAACCCATACATCCGCTTCGTTTTCTGGTGTAACATCGTTGGGGGCTATGAAGTTTAAGGACCTGTGTGGTGTTGCATTGTAGCTCTTTACAAACTTTTGTAAGTTGTCAATGTACCGATACGTTCTCTTTTTAGTAAAGTAACGATAAAATTTATTTTTTATGGTTTGTATCACACGCTCTGCATAGTTTGCTTTTATCTCGTTTTTAGTAACAAAATGTCGCACTCCCCTGTCCTTGAAAAGTTTTTGGACAACCTTCGACTTGAAACACCCATCCACATCCGAGCGGATCTTGTCTACCTTTGCTGATTGGAGGATTTTTTCAAAAGCTTTGGCTATATCAACACCTTTTTTACTCTTTGATGCTTGCATCCAAAGCCGACGACTAAAACAATCTATGGCAACTAGTATAAAATTAAATCCAGAGTTCCATTGTGATAAATTACTTACTTGCATTAGATCAACGTCCATTAAGTTACCAATTCCAGTTGTATACACACGTAATCTCTTAAAAGAACGTCTGGGAGTTTTTTGTAACGAATAATTGTCTTGTGCATTTAACCATCTCTTTATTTTGTGATAACCGATTTTTTCCCCATCCGCATTAACAATGTGATAAAGTTTGCTAGCTGAGGAAAAAGAACTTGGATTTTCTATATTGTAATAAATCGGTGCCAAAAGATTGTTCACTTCTTCGTCCATTGTGTTATAATGAACTTATATCCAAACGAACTCTCGAGAAACATCCATACAAAATGAGAATTTTTAAACCAGTGAAAAAAATATCCAATAAAGTTCTTTTTTTCTCCTTGTATTTTTTTTTATCACAATCAATAAATGTGTACCTTTGAATACTTTGTGTGTATGTTTACCTCTCAAAATCAATATTCCACTCATAATAATCCATTTTGTGTGTAGCTATAAAATAGCATGTGTGTATACATCTCATTGACATTATTCCACTCCTAATAGCACTATAACATAAAAGAGGGACAAAAGATACCAAAGGGGCAGTCAAACTCCTAAATCTAAAACAAACTGACAACGCCATGGCTAAAAATGAAAAAGACAAACAGAAAAACAATAGTACACATGACACAACTTAGAAAACTAAAGAATAAACAACACGAACCCCACCAAAAACTAGGGGTGATCTCAGGTGCTCCGGAAGGGTAAGCATATCCTGCTTCATTTGTCAATAAAGATCTATTGATAAATAAGACAAACAATGGTTAGAGTTGAAAAGTATTTTAATCACTGTGTGACTTTTCTTTTTTTTTGATTTTTACAATTTTAAGAAAAGTTCATTCATTTCAACTCTTACTGTAAATTTAACTAAACAATAAAATCAAGTTTCACTTAAAGGTGAGATATCTGTACATTGTTTAACAAGTATAATACAAGATTCAAAGTATAAATGTCAAACATACACACACACTTTTAAATACAATACAAGATCAAAAGTACAATCTTTATACACACACACACACACACACACATACATACACTTTTTAAACTATCACATCAAAAGCATAAACTTCACACATACTATTAAAACAATGTCAGAACTTATAATACAAGAAAACATAATATAACAAACTTTATTAGAAACAGAAAACTTTGTGCATAAAGAGAGGTAACTCTATTTTTCATAGAATATCACTTTTCTGTTTAAAACTTTAATAAAATTGCACCATGATATAATAAAAGCACTGTATATGAGAACACATAAAAACTTTGTGCATATTGTTGTCTCTAAAAAAATGTGCATAAAGAGAGGTAACTCTAATTTCCATAGAATATCACTTTCTGTTTAAAACTTTATTAAAATTGCACCATTGATTTAATAAAAGCACTATATATGAGAACACAAAAAAAGTTATATGCATATTGTTGTCTCTAAAAAAATGTGGATAAAGAGAGGTAACTCTACTTTCCATAGAATATCACTTTGTGTTTAAAACTTTAATAAAACTGCACCAATGATATAATAAAAGCACTAAAAATGCAAACATAATATATTATTTTGCACAAGAAGAAGAGGAATGAATTTTGTGAGCACTAATTGAATAACAAATTACAACACTAATACAATGATATACAATCATTGTAAAATATCAACACTAATACAATGAAAAAGTATGAAGGAAACATAAGTAATTTCTCTTTATGAAAAAATACAAACAAACAATAATTACAAGTGTTAACATGAAATTTATGATGCTTTTGGTTCTTTGATTATTGTATGTTTTACACGACAACCAATCTTTATAAATACTAACCAGCAAAATGAAATTAAAATTCAAAACTTTACAAGTGTTAATGTAATCAATGATAATTTGCTTATCAAAACACAATCTTCAAAAAAAAAAAAATGGAGATCTTCAAAGAAAAATTTGGAGATGAGATTTTCACCATTAATTAAGTGTAATCATGATTTTCAATATATCATTAAAGGAATGAATATCCTTAATAACAAAACTAATTTCAAAGAAAAAAAGTCATGTTTTAATTTGTTTTTGATTCTATGATTATTGCATATTTTTACACGACAACCAATCTTTATAAATACTAACCATTTTTTCAAATGAAATTATAATTAAATTTTCATCATGAATACCCAACAAGAAATTATAATGTTGAAAAAGGAATTGTTTAATTTAATGGAAAAAGTCAGGAGATTGGACAAAAAAGAAAGAGCATCACATCAAACTATTGAAAAGGTAAGTGCAAATGGTTTTTTTTTTTTTTTTTTTTTATTAATATTTCTAATGATGATATGTTAAACGATCAGGTTGATTTCTTGTTCTGTTTGATCTTCTTGGCTGATTCTTGTTTAACAAATAATACACATAGGTTGAAAACTGTTTACAATATTTTTTGAACTTTCTAGAAATAATTAAATGTCTTCCGGTTGTTAAAAAGTAAATGTTCTGTAAGTACCCTATCAAATCTTCTCTAAAAATTGGATTTATTGGTAGAAGGTATAGAACACCAATAACACAAACTGCCAAAATGTCTGGAATGAAAGAAAAAAATCAAATTGAAGAAATTATATTAGTATGTTAAAAAGGAGATTACTTTTGTTTCCTTTCATTTAAAACACAAAATTCAACCTCTGATGATAAATGAGATGTAATGCTAGGTACCCTTTTTAACTCAATACTATTTACATGATATGATTTTCTCTTTTTACAATAAGTACATAAAAACTTAACAAAAGAAACAAATAAAATTGTTAAAGAAAACACAGAAAGACAAACGACTACAATTATCCATTTCCTAGGACTTTCTGTTCCTTCGTTAGCTGTAAAAAAAAATATTGTTTATATCAATACTTGCTTAATTTATGATAAAAGCTTTATTTTGGAATAAATGGTATATTTTATTTCTTTCTTTTCTCCCACTTACATAATCTTAAATGCTATGTAAATTAAATGATTTTCTTATTTTATTTTAATTTTAAAATCATTAAAATTAATACTTACAATATATCCCATTGATGTGAGTGGTGTTTCCTTCTTCTTCTTCTTCTATTTCTTTCACCCCAATTATAGTGCTTATTCCTATTTAAATAAAATAAATATTTACTATCAAACACTATAAAAAAAATTCTCTTTTTCTTGAATGTTAATTTACATGTTAGAAGTGTGGTTTATTTTCTTTATTGTCTTTACTTAAATATATGATAATATATACACATATCTTACCTAGTGGCATTTTTTCTGTGGATGTTACATCTTTGCTGTAAGTTTCAATGGTTGTGTCCTGAAAAAGATAACCATATCAATGAATAGTAAACATTATCTTAACTGTTTATTTATTTTTTTATTTTTTTCTTCTTTTAGAATGAAGTTATTGATTTAACGTCTTCCAATGAAGAGGAAGCGATGGATTTTGAACAGAGTGCTGCTTGTAAAAGCAATGGTGCATGTGGAAGCACCACTCCTAGTAAAAGTGAACAAGAAGATGTAAGTATAACGCATAACTCTTTTATAAATGTAGTTCTTTATATTACAATAATCATAATCAAAATATATTGTTTTAACATGAGAAAAATGTAATTTATAACTAATGAAATAAAGATATTTTTTTTTTCTTAAAAGTTTATAAATTAAATGTTTGGTATAGATTACTTCATTTACCTAGACATATATCTCACTATGTTATTTTCCTTTAAAAAGGAGATAATTAGTTCATCATTTCTATGTATTTACATGTACATATCATTACAGACATTAGAAAGAGATATAAAACAAGCTAGTGAGATATATCTCAATGTGAGTATTTAAAATATATATTTTTTAATTTTTAATTTCATCATTAACATGATTAATTCATTTCTTTTTAATATCATTATTGTAAATCATCAAATTATATATCACGTGGTTAATTTCCTTAGATGGTCACATGATTTACATTTCCTAATATGGTATACAGAAATATCACGTGCAATCCTTATATGGTTTAACTTCCTAATATGGTCGACATGCTAACCGTTCGACTACTTTTTCACTTGTAAAATCTAATCAAACACAATGTACTTACATACGATGAACATTCTTCCCCATTCACCACTATAATTTTCCCTTGCACTGTGTCACATAGCTCTTTACTAGATAATGATAGTTCGAAAACACAAGAGGCTTTCACATTGCGCACATTTTCAATCTGATCACTGTTCATTATATGGTTCATCAACACTCTGTTGATAGATCCTTCTATCTCTCCACTAAAGACTTTCTTGACATCATCTCGACAATCTAATATGTCTTCACTTCTATAACATTCAGCTGTATTTGTTGCAACACTTCCCTCATGGCTAAATGACAATAAACAACTCACGACAACAATCAAAAACATGGCGATCATCTTCAATTTTCTATAGAGTGTGAAAGGTGGAGGTCAAAGGTGACGACACGTGAGTGAATAAAGGAAAGCTTTTATTATTTTTATCTGATTAAAAGAACGATTTTGTTTTAAAGAAAAAAAGAATTTCATCATATTTTGTTTTGTTTTCTTATCACTTATTTAAATTTTATTTATTACTTAAAAACGAATACTTTATTACAATTGTATATATGTTTTAGGAACCAATGGAAGTGGACCTGATTGATACTGTATTAGATGACCAAAAAAGACTATTTTAATGTGCAACAGGACAAAAAAGACAGAAACTAGAATATTTTAAATAAATGATTAATACATGAAATGTGTTATTATTTTGTGTTAAAAGAAACTATATATAGATGAGACAACGAGGTGTTTATTTTTAAACAAACTAATTGAGAAAAGAAAGAAAATAATATCAAGAATTTACAAAGAGAAAGAAAGAAAAACTTTTTTCATTTTTTTAAATATCCTTATCTCAACTAGTTTGTTAGAAAATACAGTTAGCGGTTTGTTAATATTTCTTCTCTCTTGCAATCTGTTGTGTAGAGTATTTCCTGTAAAAATAAAAAATAGCCTGTCTCTCCTTCCGTTACAATTAATTCCCTTTATTCAAACAAAGGATCCGCTAATTAAGTTCGAAAACAATTGGATTTTCATTGTCTGGAAACAACTGGTTAATTATCAAAAGGGATTCCTCTAATCTAGGATATAAATTAAGAGTCGTTTCTCTAATCCGAAAACAAATATATTATAATTAGCATTTGTTTATCCTAATCAGGATTAAAAGGGTTAATACTCGGTTCTCTAATCCGAAAACAAATAGATTATAATTAGCAATTGTTAACTCTTATCGGGATAAAAAAAAAAGGAACAAAACATTGAGGAGCACTAATCTAGATTAAAAGATAAGGATTATCTTAATCCGATTGATTGCACAATGATGTGCTTAAAGGAACAAAAACATTGAGGAGCACTAATCTAGATTAAAAGATAAGGATTATCTAATCTAGATTAAAAGATAAGGATTATCTTTATCCGATTGATTGCATAATAAGCTGCTTAAAGTTGCATCATAAGCTGCTTTAAATCGTACCATAAGCTGGCTTAAGAAGATTAGAGGGGATTATAAGCTGGCTTAAGAAGATTAGAGGGGATTATGGGCTCCGTAATCTCCCTAATTAAAATGGTAGAAAAGATTACGGAGGGCAGTCTCATAACACACTACTTCTGAAAAATGCTGAATAAACTGATCTTAAAGAATATTGCTCACAGTTGGAGAGATGTAGTAAAGTCATCATCTCTAATCTGTTAACGTAATTATCTATGACAGATCAAAGACATATTAATTCTCAGTTCTCCGGTCAATGTATACATTATCCATGTTATCAGTGCAAGATATTTTCTATATACATCTGGTTAAAGTTAAAGAGTTAATAGGAAGCTTTCTCACGGTTTTGATTCATTCTGCATTCTAACTGTACAACTATCAACATGTATTATTTCAATAGATTATCAGTACCTTAAATGTGTTTCGTTTATATATATAAATCCAAAGTTACTACACAAATTGGCGACGAGGATAAACTATATTTTACAAAACTCGTAAGCAATAATAATGGGAGACGACGCACCCGTAATAGTTATTCCGAAAAATTATGGTCGTATTGAATAATTCAATGATAAAGGCGATTGCAGAGAGTATACGGAAAGACTCGATCACTATTTCGAGGTCAACGAAATAAATAATGCTGACAAGAAAAGAGCAATATTGTTGAGTGCCTGTGGTAAAAAAACATATAAACTAATCGGGAATTTATGTGCACCTACTAAACCGAAAGATAAAACGTTTAAGGACATAGTGGATTTAGTTAAAACTCATCAGCATCGAAAACCGTCTTCGATTGTAGAAAGATGCAGATTCAATAGCAGAGTCTGACATCCAGACAATTCGTGGCTGAACTCAGGAGTCTTTCAGAACATTGTGACTATAAGAGACAATTGATCACATGTAAGAGACAGGGTCGTGTGTGGAATTAACGATGATAGGATTCAGCGACGACTATTAGCAGAGACCGACCTGACATTTAAGAGGGCGATGAATATTTCAACAGCTATGGACAGGGCTGCTAACAAAAAACAGGATATCCACTTCAAAATTCCGTGAATAAAGTAACTGAAGGGAAGCCAAGGAGCAACTACAGTCAAAACAGTCAACATGAACAATCTGATTGATACAGATGTGGAGGTAACCACAAAGCCGCATAATGTAAATTTAGAGATGTTAAATGTCACATATGACAAAAGAAAGGACATATTGCCAAAAAAAATGTAGTAATAGCGATGACCGTTATCCATTAAATAAAATTCATAAGACCTATAGACATAGTTACATAATTTATTGTTTTTCTAACAACAACCAGCTGCATGAAAATAAAAAGGATTGTACAATAATTCGAATTCCAGCATTTTTGGTTACGGTACACAATTCAACATTTGCAATGTTAAAGTGACACTAACAACTTTGATTATTGAACAAAGAAACGCGAACCCGTAGTGATTAGATCTTATTTCACCATCTATATTTTGTCATTAATTATGATCAGAACAACATCGAGTTTGAACAAGATTGTATTATATAGAACAGATCGGGAACTACATTTAAAAGCTTCCTTTTCTTTTTTCTCTACCAATCGTCTACTAATTTAGCCTTAATGAATATGTTATCAATAATATTGTGAAACTATGTCAGTCTGATATTATATTAAAAAGAATTAGCAGACTTTTGGAAGCCAAATCAAATGTTTTGCACAACCAACAATAACTTTCTACAACCAGGTGAAAGTATATTTGTTTATAGAAAGAGTTTTAAGAAAACTGTGTATGCCCCATTTATTGGCATTATGTTTTCTGATCTGTGCGTCCGTCCTCCGTCCCAATTCAGGTCCCCCTTCTGACCGGACGTGACTGCGAACTTGATTCATCTCGCACAGCCAAACGGACGCCCTACTTCGGCAAGCGTTTTACTGTCGGTCGGGAGAAGACCAAGTGACCATATTTATATACCCCAGTCACCCTTGGGGACCATTTTTCATATGATATGATCTTTCTAATTAAAATGCCTCACTAAGGTTTTAACCGAATTTGAGGGTTCACATAACATTGGGACAAAGGTAAACTAAATACAAATAAACTGTTATCACAGAGATATGTCTCGCCTTTTTGTAATTTTGGCAATGCATTGTGCCAATTAATGCTAATACAATTGCAAACCAAATATCAATGACCTACCACAAGTGGATCCCCATAAATTGACCTAATCACAAGCTAATACATGTAATGTAAACAAACCAATCAAAGTCAATAGACCATGACTGCGGGGGCTAAGCCAAATAATCTCCATGACAATGAGATGTGACAATGGTAATACATCTGCATACCAATTATCATTGATGTACCACAAGTGAATCTCCATAAACTGACCTAATCACAAAGTAATACATGTAAAGTAAGCAAACCATTCAAAGTCAATAGACCATGACTGAGGGGGCGGAGCCAAATAATATCCATGCCAATGAGATGTGGCAATGGTAATACATCTGCATACCACAAGTGGATCTCCATAAAAATGAGCTTATCACAAACTAATACATTGTTGATCCTCAATGCTCTTCAAATTTGCTCTTGTTGGGTTGATAAATATTTTTGATTTGAGCGTCACTGATGAGTCTTATGTAGACGAAACGCGCGTCTGGCGTACTAAATTATAATCCTGGTACCTTTGATAACTATTGACGCCGTCACCGACGCTCGAAACAGCATACCTATGTCTCGCTTTTCGACTCCGTCAAGGCGAGACAAAAAGGTGTTTTCCCTGAGTATCCCATTACTTTTCCATAAAAAAAAATCAAGTTTTAACATAGAGGTGAGAAGTTTATTATTATTAAGTTCATTATTTTTTATTTTATTTTTTTAAACAGTATTGCAAAACCTTTAAAAATATATAGATGTATGAAATACTTTCTTAATAAGTACTCTTCTTCCAATTTTATTTCTTTAAAGTCAATAGACTAAAAGTGTGAACACATGAGAAAGGGTGGCTATTTTTTAATCAATCAATCACTTTTCTTTGATATAATAATTTTATCATTGTTATAATTAATGATATAATCATTTAATCTTTGTTATAATTAACATAACTTTTGTGTTTCAATTTTTTGCTAATTTAAGATTTAGTTCTGTTCAACTTATTAAAACTTTTCATTGAATAGTTATATCAAACCAACGTTTCAGTGAAACTAACGTCTTGTTGAAACTTGATGCTTGAACAAAGAAACAAGAACCAGTAATGACCAGTATTTAGTCAAAATCAGCGATCGTTTGACAGTTTCTATGTTTTGTCACTAATTATGATAAGGACAAAACCTACTTTGAACAAGATTTCAGTATATGGAACAGAATGGGAACTTCATATAAAAATTTGTGCCAAAGAATGTATTCTTGATCTAAAGGCAGACAACATTGAGGTTGAGCACCTGGTGACAGATCTGTATACAGGGCTGCACAAGACTTGTTCAAGTACTCAGCCTGAACATTGCCTGGATACAAGGCATGTGACTGAGAACATACATAAAACGTACCAAGAATGATAAGAACCTATTACAGAGCATGCCAGCAAGAACTCAGTTAAGAGACAAAAACTACTGAATTGTTTTGACAGAAAGATGTAATGTACAGCTGGCTCAGGCAAGGAAAACTTACAGCGGAAACTTTTTAAAAATCAAATGTAAAATTTCACACGTCGTTGACGCAATCGTTATTTATTACATAGGAAAACATTTGTTGTGTAAAAAGCATTCACTGTTGTGTAATGGAATACAGAAAGTATGGCTTAGAGGAACGTCACTACTACCAAACACATTCAAAATTGCACACTCACAGCAAAATATAGACTTCATAAGAAAAACAGACAACCTGCGTCTTAGTCCAAACATGCTAGAGAAAACTAGACTAAATATGAACACTAATTTTGTTGAGGGATTTTACCATAGCCTGCGGCGTTCTTTACCGTCAAATGTAACCTTTAAAAGAAATGTTACCGGTTGTGCTCATTCAGCAGCTCACAGTGTCAATTTGGTCCAGGAGAATCAGTTTTAGAATTTTGTACTGCTCTTCCTTGTGAAGTCCCAGTTGGAGGATCTGCATATAAGGCTCTAAAAGAAATACAAAAAGAAATGAAAAGGAATTGTCAGACTTATACTCTACCCAAATATTTCATAACCATTTTGTGTATAACAGACAGAGAAGGTAAACAGCTTCTAATAAGGTTAGTATATTTGAACACTAGAAATGGACTAGAACAGCAGCAACTGAGGTTGACTTGTTTGCGTGGAATCAAACAACAATTCAAAAGACTAAAAGAATTTAAACATCTAAATGAGACAGTTGCGTTCGTGTGCTTCGATAAGACACTATGTACAACGCCAAACTCTCAAGAGAGATGGGAAAGGAGCCTATTATGATAATTTGCTAAATGGTAGACCTAATGAAGATAAAAGGGACATACGAAGAAAAAAACAGAGGGATGGGTTGACGGAAACGTATTTTCCTCATGAAGAAATTTTAAGGGAAACCCAGTTCATAACACCTATAAAATTGTCGTGTGGTCCAGGAGTGTCCCGAACTATAGCCAGGGAGCAGATGGAGACACTACAAGATGCAAACATTCAGCCAGGTCCATAACGTGATTACCGATTTGTTCTTATTTTCATGCTGAATAAATGATTTTTGCCTGCATTTTAAGTTGATCTGTATTCTTGAATTTCTGGAATCTATTTATCAATAACTTTCTACAGCTTTCTCTTCAACCAGCAAACAAAGAAATTATTATCATAAAATATTTTTGATATGATCTGTAGATTAACAATTACATCCATATATTTTTGTTATTTTATGTACATCGTATTGATCGTAGTCCATTCTAAGAGTGCAAACTCCAAAGCAAAAAGTAAAATCTACAAACCGCACAAGCTTTAACCGTGGAGTTTTGTCATCATCGACACCTGTTATTGAGCAAACGTCCATCACTTGATCATGTTGCTAAAGAGCATTTAAGCGAATCCAATACATCACTTGGACAAAAACTAAAGCTCCAATTATGCAGCAATCAAACAAGCATATCATTTGATAACGTTCTTAGTTTGGGAAGTTCTAAACTAAAGCCATTACAACAACATATTTGAAAGAAAATGTATCACACAAATCAGGGTGCTACCGTTTCTGATTTTGAGAAAAAGATTGCGAAGATTGATACGTCTGGCGTATAAAATTATAATCCTGGTACTTTTGATAACTATTTAATCAATAGAATCAATTATCAAATCAGCAAAATGACCAGCATAAAAATGCTTGATCAAAGTCAAATGCCATGCAAATATTGTGCTGAAAGGGCACAAGTGAACACTGTTTTACGTGACAGTAGCAGTTTTGCGAAAAAATTAGTAGCAACCTATCATACGCTGTTACACACAGACATCAGTAGTGGGCTACATTTACTATATTTTTTAAGACATTAAATACCTAATTGGCATAACATTAATTGCAAAAAGAGTATAGAAGGTATGTTGACCAGGAGGATAACACTATTTATTCAATAGTGACAGATATCATCAACAAGAGACAATACAATTATCCGATGATGAAAGTCGAGTATTGTACGATTGTTTACTACTTGTAGGCACAATAAGATTGGATAAATATGTAGGTGTCAGTTGGTGTTTTAATTTATACATTAATTGAGATTAAACAATTATATTTATATTTTCAATATGGTTTAATTCAATCAAATACTTGTGTGGTTGCGTGGGTGTTGCAGCCTGTACCAGTAGCTCAATGCCATATTTGGCATAGCCATAGCGGCGCTCGTAGCATGAATCAGAATTTTGGACTACCCGAATCAGCTTGAATAGAATCGTATCGGGCACATGTTAATTTGCTGTCGACAAGAAAACAGGTGTTACGAAAATTAGTTAAAATATCCAAAAAGAAGATGCCTAACACGAGAAATGCCGTAGGATCGCCATCAAGAGCCGTGGGGAAGAAAAGAAGAACGACAATAATGATACAATAAGAAACATCATCTTTATAAGGGAATGTAAGAGTAAACTACGATAATATTTTAAATACATTAATTATTTACTTGATTCTTATATAGAATTTAAGATGTGGATTGGCAATAGAAATTCAAAAGTGAAAGGACCAGGGGGAGCAAAGATACCAAAGACCCGATATACGAATGGACCGTCGGCGTACAATATCATTGCCAAAACAGTTGAAAGAGGTTAGTTTTCATTTTGTATCGATAATTTTATTCAAACTCAATTTTTGCTAAGCCTCAATTTAATGTTCAACCCAATATTTATTTGCAGAAGTACAAATGGCATGCAGAAAAATAAAGCGATTGTCCATTTACTATCAACATTGATCTGTGCCCACACTCGTGTTATGGTAAAAAAAAAAGTGTTGAACATATGATGAGAAGTTACGCGAGAGAGTTCCATATTAATGTAATCAGCTTTGATTACAAGTATCGTTGAAAAAAGTAAAAACACAAAAATACCGAACTCCGAGGAAAATTCAAAAAGGAAAATCCAAAATCGAAAGGAAAAATCAAGTCCAAACACATCAAACGAATGGATAACAACTGTCATATTCCTGACTTGGTACAGGCATTTTCTAATGTAGAAAATGGTGGATTGAACCTGGTTTTATAGCTAGCTAAACCTCTCACTTGTATGACAGTCGCATCAAATCCCATTACATTGTCAACGATGTATGAACAAAACAAACATACTCAAAGAGTAAAAATGTCAAAAATAGGGGTACAGCAGTCAATATTGTGTTATCATCTTAATATCACTATAAAAACAACAAATGTAACGAAGAATCACAAAAAGGCATACATCATATTTAACATACTCATTTTGCTTTTCTTGTACCAATTAATTTATGTATATAAAAAGTCTACCCGTAAAGGAAAGAAGGTTTTCATTGCTGGTGTAAAAATGCGCGTTTGAAATTCGTTCAGGTAAACATAAAAATAATTTTGTCGTTAAAAGTATGAACAAAACAAACATACTTGCATCACTATAAAAACAACAAATGTAACGAAGAAGCACAAAAAGGCATACATCAAATTTATTATACCCATTATGCTTTTCTTATACCACTTAATTTATCTATATAAAGTCTACCCGAAAATGTTACACCGTTATCAATATATCAATTATATCTATATTTGTTTTCAAATGCAAATTGGTGTATATTGAATTATTTTTCATTCATATTGAAACTTGGGTTTCGTCATTGGCCATGAAAAGAAAAGCATACCTTTATTTCAGCGATAATGTAATCATTAAATAATTGTTCATATGAGAATAAGAAAATGTGGGATAGTTGTCAATGATACAAACTCTTGTCCAGAGACCAAATAACATAGAAATTTTCAACTATAGTAGTCCTATAACATATGACCTCAGTGGCGGATCTGGGGACCCACTGACTGACCGAAGAGGGGGCTTGCTCTAGTCACGCTTCAGTGATTCCCTATATGAGCAACCATTTTTCCCCCAAAAAGGTGCCCCCCTCTAAATCCGCCTCTGGACCTCGGGGGCATTATTTACTTTTTTCTATTTACTGTCCTGATAAAAAAAAAATTATCAAAGTGACACCACTTAGACAAAAAAATGAAAATATCAGCATGAAAACGTTAAATAGTGAAAATATAATGCGTATAATGCGAAGGCATATGTTATAGGACTACAACTATAGGTGACTCGGCCTTCAACATTGGTCAAACCAATTATCGCATATAATAAAGCTTTATAACTTTCAGACTGTTTGAAACCAAAATACTATACATGAAATGTTATTGCTGTTGTTACTTTACCAGGGACTTTATCGGGTCCAGAGTACTTAAAATTAAGTTGCCACAACTTGGCAAGCTACCTCAGACGACGAAAGAAAAACAGCAACAGAACAGGCAAAAAAAATCAAACTGGACCCACATCTGAACATGACAAAAGTTTTTCACCACCTGAAATTGATTTCGAAGTCCGTATGTAAAGATATATATAAAAAAGTGTATGCATGATTTATGTCAGTTCTTGTTAAATCAGAATTGGTTAAAACCGATAATTGAAATTATATGTACAGTGGTTTTAAAGTTTAATAAGTTGCTGTGGATTCTTCAAATGTTAGAGTGGATATGCCACTTTTGAAGGATTCCAGGTGTCAGACATACCTATTGCTTCAGGTAGTGAATTCCAGTCCGAAATAGTGCGAGGATAAAATGAAAATTTATAGAAATCTTTATTTGTTGATATTTGCCTAAACATATTATCCCCCCTAGTGCGTCTATCAGATATTGTTAAGTTTTCCTTAGGAACTTCAACTAACCCCCAATTTATTTTATACAGCATAGTTAATCTAGCCTTTTCCTTCTTAATTCTAAATTTTCCCATTCCAATGATTTTATTAAATTTGAAACTGCTCCAGGTGATCTGTCTTTATAATCATTAAAGACAAACCTGGCTGCCTTACGCTGTACCTGCTCAACCTGAGTGATGTGTTGTTTTTTGTACGGATCCCAGACAGGGGAAGAGTATTCGACGACCGGACGGACAAGTGATGTGTACGTACGGTTTTTAACCTTACGTGTGCAGTTTTTTAAGTTCCTACGAAGAAAACCTAAGGTTTAATTTTCCTTACAAGTAATATTGTTTATATGTGTTCCCCAATCAAGATCATGGCTTATAGTTACACCTAAATATTTACTGTCTTTTACTGCTTCTAAAATATGATTGTGCAATATATAATCAAAAGTGGAAGGTTTACTTTATTTAGAAATATGAATTACATAACACTTCTCAGGATTAAAATTCATTTGTCAATCCTCTTCCCATTTTACTAAACTAGACAAATCTTTCTGAAGTAATTGTGCATCAGAATTATTATATACATTTCTATACAATAAACAGTCATCTGCAAAAAGTCTTGCATTGCAAGTTACATGTTCGGGTAGGTCATTTATAAAGAGTAAAAATAATGTTGGGCCTAAAACTGTTCCCTGAGGGACACCAGAATCAACTGCTAATTTTGAAGATTTTACACCGTTTAGTAGTCCTTGCTGTTGCCCGTCAGCTAAAAAGTCATTTATCCAATTTAAATTTTGATTTCTAATACCATAAACTTCTAATTTCTGGGCTAATCTTTTATGGGGGACTTTGTCGAAAGCTTTGGAAAAATCTAAAAGTATGACATCTATTTGATTATCATCTTAGTAGCACTATAAAAACAACAAATGTAACGAAGAATCACAAAAACGCATACATCAAATTTGACATACTCCTTTTGCTTTTCTTGTACCACTTAATTTAAGGATATAAAGTCTACCCGTAAAGGGAAGAAGGTTTTCATTCCTGATGTAAAAATACGCGTCTGTAATTCGTACAGGTAAACATAAAAATAATTTTGTCGTTCAAAGTATGAAGGCATACATACACGCATCACTATAAAAACAACAAATGTAACGAAGAAGCACAAAAAGGCATACATCAAGTTTAACATACTCATTTTGCTTTTCTTATACCACTTAATTTATCTATATAAAGTCTACCCGTATAGGATAGAAGGTATTCATTGCTGGTGTAAAATTGCGCGTTTGAAATTCGCACAGCTCGACATATAAATAATTTTGTCGTTCAAAGTATGAAGGCATACATACATGCATAGCCACTTAAAGTTTGATATAAAAAACAACAGACATAACAGTAATGTATGGTTCAAAGTATGACGGGGATACATACGTACAGTTTCACGTCAAATGTATAACATCAAAAATAGACTTGACAGAAAAAAGGTTATTGTTGAATAAAATTTTTGTCATTCATAGTATGTCAAGATCCATAAGTAAGAGTATTTTAAGTAAATGAAATAATTTTGTCGTTCAAAGTATGATATTTTTATATAACCACAGAGTCAATTCAAAAGAATATCTCAAAAATTGAGTTAACAGTACAAGTTAAATTAATAAAGACATATACAAGAATACTATAACACGTTGTTAAGATGATAACGTCAGTACGCAAAATCTATACTTCAAGACCATCTTGTACTATTTGTGACGGAATGTTTATCAACGAGTTCTGGATATCTTCCGATGAACTTTTTTAGAAAAAGGATGAGGCGTTCTTTGACATACCCCTGGTTCATCAACTGGAAAATGAGGGTATATTGGATAGGGACAGACATTTTGCCTTGCAACATGCCACTAACGGACCCATCAAAGAGTTGTCGCAAGGGTTCTTAACGTGCAAAGAGCGTGGCACTCTCTTAACACGAGGCATCGGATTTAACGTCCTCCTTCCGACCGGACATGACTGCGAACTTGATACATTCCGCACAGCCAAACGGACGCCCCACTTCGGCAGGCGTTTAACTGCCGGTCGGGAGAAGACCAAGTGACTATATTTCTATTCCCCAGTCACCCTTGGGGGAACCTGACAACGAAAATATTCCTCTAATAATTCCATATTAAGCTATATCGTGTGTTTAACACTGAGCATCCTTTCTTGTCATGTTAAAAAAAACTTTTGAATATTAAACATATTTTACCAAGTAACACAAACATCTAATGCCGTATTTTGCGAAACCTTTTCAACTTTTGATCTTCAGTGCTGTACAACTTTGTACTTTTTTCACTTTCGATCTTTTATATCTGGGCGTCACTGGTCAGTCTTGTGTGGACAAGGCGCGTTTTTGGCGTATTGAATTTTAAACCTGATGCTTTTTGTTATCTATTAATCATGTTTTTCTGTATGTAATATGTTCTCCTATTTATTTGTATTGTAGTCCTGTAATATTATGTTGTCATTTCAATGTTATATTTAACTTTGCCATTAAAGTGCGAGGTTTGGCATGCCTTAAAACCAGGTTCAACCCACCACTTTTATTCCCCTTTAAAAGTGTCCTGTACCAAGTCAGGAAGATGGTCATTGTTATAATATTGTTCGTTTCTCTTTGTGTTGCATTTTTACGTTGAGTCGTTTGTGTTTTCTCTTATTTTTGAGATAAGACGTGGCACGGTACTTGTCTATCCCAAATTCACGTATTTGGTTTTCATGTTACATTTGTTATTCTCGTGGTGTTTTGTCTGATGATTGGTCTGTTTCGGTGTTGTGTCGTTGTTCTCCTCTTATATTTAATGCGTTTCGCTCGGTTTTGGTTTGGTACCCCGATTTTGTTTGTTGTCCATGGATTTATGAGTTTTGTACAGCGGTATACTACTGTTGCCTTTATCTAACCTTGTAATTTCATCAAATTCAACCAATTTCAAGGTATTTTATAGAAAAAGAAAGTTCCATGACCACAAGTTTTTTTTATTGAAAATTGATCGTACATAAACCCATAAGTATTTTACAGAAGTTTAAAAAAAATATCGTTGGTAATGTATACACCACATCTTCCCTAAACGGAAATGCACACCAGTAATAAATGGGGAGTATCTTTTTGAAGCATAAAACGTCTGGAATGTAAATAGAAGGAATTAGTTACACAAATTGTTTATGAACTTCCATCAATGGTACATATGCTGTGACCAAGCAAAACTACATTTTGTGACTTTCATAATTACAACCTATCTTTTGATAGTTATTCCAGTTACCTGGACGAATTAGCAAGGACTGGTCGTTTAAAAAACAAAAGACAAGCGAAGGAGGCCAAAGGGAAAGGTCGTGCTGAAGAAATCTCGAAGTCGGTTTATGGAAAAATGGTTGTATGGTCAAGTGAATTGAAGTACACTCGTCCATCAGAAACCACTCCAAACCAAATTTACAATGTCGACATTGTATTAAAATGTTACTTGTGTGTGTCTGTCTTCCACCCAAGGGTGTTATTTTACTTAATCGCTGTGTTAGGCAGCAACCATTTGAATATCGGGGGGGGGGGGGGGGGGGGGGGGGCTATGGTTTTTTTTTCTGTGCAAACTTTTTTTTTAGCGACAAACCGAAACAATTTTTTTCTTTCAATTTTAGCATTACATATAGTGGAAGCTGAGGGTGAAACAAACAAATTTTATTTCTCAGGGTCCAAAACAAATTTTTTTTTCACCAAAACCTGGAAACAAACTTTTTTTTCCAAAAAAAACCATGGTCCCCAAATGTTGCAAAAGACGTATCCGACCCCCATGACAAGTATGTTGTTGTCCCCGCTGATAAAGCCCCAAATAACATCGTTGTATGTGTTCAAGTCATTACATTAACTGCTTGATAAACTAATTAGGTATTGACAATTCACTTGGAAACTCAACATATACCCTCACAACACTTACAAAAGTGGAAATCCTGGATAATTAAAGATTCTATGTTCTATGGAATTTCAACCAAAGATGAAGAACTGGATCTTCCATCATTGTATTGGATACCTAAACTACATGTCATTACAAACAACCGAATATTGCTGGGTCTTCCTAGTGCTCCACAAAACCTCTTTTTAAATTATTAACATCTATTTTATCAGCAATCAAAGACGGGGCTTCAAAGTTATTGTGAAACTGCCTATTCTAGAGGTGGCGTAAATCAGATGTGGATACTTAAAAATTCCATAGATCTTTTAGAGTACATAAAATCTAACTCTCCTTCATCTTGTAACAGTATTAAAACATTTGACTTTTCTACTCTTTACACAAGAATTCCACATTCTAAAACTTAGATACAAATTGAAAGAGATGGTATTACTTTGCTTCATAAAAAAGAATGGCCAACGAAGATATATAGATTCTTACCTCAATATGAGTGAATTATCGGAGTTCTCCAATCGAGGTAGTTAAATTATGAAATTTTAAGACCGAGCCTTTGGCGAGGTCGTAAAATTTCATAATTTAACTACCGAGATTGGAGAACTCCGATAATTCACTCATATTCAGGTAAGAATCTGTTTCTCTAATTTTTTTAAACAACAAAATTTTAATTTTATGTCCAAATTCTCCCAACTTTTCTATCCGCCTGTTTCGTTTTCCTTTGGGAGATTACTACGCATCTTGTTGCCATGGTTGCAAATGAAATATATTTTAAATCATGAAAGAAGTCAAACAAATTAGTAACTTAATATTTTATAATATTAACCAAATATTTCAGTAATAGGACACTATTTTTAATTCAACAAATTGTTCATAATTTCCTACAAAATAACGTGTCCACCGAAATATCAGCGCGGATGGATCTACAAAACTAACTACAGCAATGGCGGAACAGCTGTTCACCGTTCACATATCTCTTATTCCTGGGAACTATCACTGTCAAATATGACCCTCCTACGTTTCCTTTGCTGAGGGTTATTGTCAGGTACGCTATGTATGTTGATGTTGAATGTTCCTCCATATATTGGGGCCCCGAAAATATAGTTAAGCCCGGCAGGTGCGACTTGACCTTGTCCAACTGAGATCTGCCTCTCGGATGTTGTTGTTGTTTGATGAACATTTCTTTCTCCTATGTTATTGTCTATCGTGACCAATGTTTGTGATGCCTGAATTCTGTCATCGCAGCCACCAAGAATACAACTGGCGATCTCTTTATGTTTACTTGGATTAAGTTTAGAGTAGCTAGAAATGCTTTGGATATTTCTGTGTCCAGATATCTGAAATGTCAGAGAAAAAAAATCTTCATGAGAAACCATTATAAAAGCACATATACAATTAGTCCAAATAATTAATATACAATAAAGTGTTACAATCGTACACAAAGTACACATGAGAAATTCTTGCGAATATTTTTTTACATGTTTTAGGAATAATGCTTTTGACATTTATATTATATACATGTTTATGACTGAATCCTGAAAAAATTATTGAACTTACCAGTTACAGATTAGTCCACTGACACTTGTTTCTATCCACCTTCAAATTGATAGAAACAAGTGCTTGTGGATTAGTTTTAAAAAAAGAATGAGAAATTAGGAGATGGATTAGTTTTAAAAAATGAAAGAGAAATCAGGATGTGGTTAAAAAAAAAATCAGGATTTAGGGACGACACCTCAGATTCTGACCTATCCCCCTACAATATTTTCCTCCGCTTTCAATTGAGATGCTAAATGTATAATACAAGGTTTAGTTTTTTACAAAAAACAAATTATGCAGTTTGTGTAATGTAAATGATTTTTATTCCATTTTCATTAAGAGGCGTTAAAAAACATCACCTATTTTTCGGGATGTGTAATGGCGGATCATTCACAAATACCTTGACTACTTTGTCCTGTGAGAATCAAAATATTTCATGGTTTGGACCTTAATGCAATTATTAAATAACACATGATAGCTTGCAATTGTCACAGTTAAATTAAATAGCACATTCACATAGCACAATAAATATATTTTTCTTTATAATAATTGGAATTAGTTTATTACCTGCTTTATATGGTTATGCTCGACTCCTGCATCATCCAGCTTCTGGAGCATAAAACGTCGAGCAGAATGGTTTGTTAAATGCCTTTCTGCTCCCTCATCCTGATCATCAATTTCAGTCCTGTTTTCCACTTCTTTTATAATACCTAGAATAACAAACAGAAATCATTTGAGTTTTTGACAGTTTGACTTTTGATAAAGTTGTTGAAAATATTAATTTTATATAGATGTACATGTTGTGAAAATGTTACGAAATTGCTTATTGTCGAAGTCCTCATTGAGACTTAATTGTAAAGACCATCAACAAAAGTGTTGTTTTTAAATGATAATAACTTTCTCTGTTTTGAATTTCTATGTATTAATTTGAATTTTGTTTGATGAAGACATTGACTATCTATTAATTTTTAAGAGTTATTGGTAAAGTTATACTTATGTACTGAGGGATTAAAAGAGAAAATGTATTTCACAATTGTCAGAAAATACATATTTTTTTCCCTTATTTATTGATATCTATTCTTACTTTGTTTTGATTATGAGTAAATCATTTGAGTTCTCTAATCAAGGTAGCTTAATTATGGAATTTTAGGCTGAGCCTTGAAAGAATCTGTTTCTATATTTTTTTTATAACTTCGAAAACAAATTTAGATCATACATCAACCAACCTATTTCGAAAGTAAAGTGTTCTCCTCAGTACACTTATCTATCGATGAGTGATCCAGGTTCGAATCCTGGGCAAGGTAAATTGACTGATGGCCAATTACAATAATTGGAAATTTTAAATTCCCATTTTGTTTGTTTGTGTTACTATATATAGCTAATTAAAAGTTATCTAAGTTTAAAATTTGTTTGTGAATTTTAATTTGATCAAGACTAAGGCCCATACTTTAAGACTTTTGATAACTCATTATTAAATAATGTTACATGGTACATGTAGGACTTGTAATTTGGTACAAAATCCTGAATTTTGTTTTATAAACTTTTTTTTTAGCTCTTAACCACACCTATTTTTTTTTGTAGAAAAGCACTTTTTGGCCTGTACTGTGTCATTATCAAAACCAAAATTAATTGCCAACAAACTTGGTAATAAAGAAAAAGAGCTAAATTAATGTGTTGAGGCAATACGAAATAAATTTCTTCATTCTCAGTCATTAAAACTTTCTTGAAAAATTAAGATATTCGCTAAAGATAAGCAAAAAATCTAAATCTTGATTGTGCTGGGTATTTCAGGTTGAAGTGAGTTTTCATTGTTTGTTGGAGGAGGGGGAGATCTGGTAGGACTGTAACTGTCTGCATGTCAGAATCATCAGAATCATACATTTGAGATTGAAAAAGTTGCAGAAGTTCTTCTGTTACTGCAGGAGGGGAGGAAGGAATTACTGGTTCTTTTGGTACCTCATGAGGATCAATTAGAACGTGAAATCTGTATCTGGCTTCAGTGATAATTTTACCATCATTTAGTTTGATTTCCCATAACGGGAACCCAAAGTTTTCATTTTCAGCTAGTATAACACCCACTTCACCCGAGAGAAGTCTAACTCTTTTTCCCCTTTCTAGAACTTCGTTCAGAGACATCTTTTTATTATTTAATTTATTTAGCAGACGATGCGATCGCGATTTTGTTTACACGTAACCAGGGAGTTTTACGAGTTTAAAGCTGGCCAAGTCCGAAAAGTTCGAAAGTAAATTGTTTTGTTCCTGGAAGTGCCTCCAAACAAGGTGCACCAAATATTTCATGCAGATTTCGAAAAAAGTAGTCCCGGCAGAAACATTGACCAATCAGGTTCCGAGAACAGATTTTTCACTAGTGAGGAGAAATATTTTTCTCACACCGGTCAGGAAATGTGAAAATAGCACAAAAATTAGAGAAACAAGTATCTGGTCTTAGGAAGGAATAAATCCTACTTTGTAAAGAATCACTCGGATTCAAACAAAAAATTCTCTGAAACTCATATTATCACAAGATGCTTGATTTCTTGATTGACAACATATTTGTTACGTTCGGAGGACGTGCTTTTCAACAGAATGTCGGTATTCCAATGAGAACAAACTGTGCCGTTCTACTTGCTGACTTGTTTCTTTATTATTGTGAGGCTGACTTCATGCAGGAAGAAGAAAAAAGAAGTTAGCAATATTCTTTAACTCTACTTTCCGCTATATAGATGATGTTCTTTCACTAAACAATTCAAAATTTGGTGACTATATAAACGCATCTATCCCATCGCGCTAGAGATAAAGGATACTACATATACAGTTAAGTCGGCTTCATATCTTGACTTACATCTAGAAATTGACAATGAGGGTCGATTGAAAACAAAACTACGACAAAAGAGATGATTTCAGCTTTCCAATTGTGAACTTTCCATTTCTAATTAGCAACATTCCAGCAGCACCTGCATACGGGGTATATATCTCCCAATTGATACGATATTCCCGTGCTTTCATTTCCTATTATGAATTTCTTGAAAGAGGGTTGCTGCTTACAAGGAAGCTATTAACCAAGAGTTCCAAATGGTGAAGTTGAAATCTTCCCTTCGTAAATTTTACGGACACCATCACGAGTTGGTTGACCGTTATGGAATAACCGTTTCACAAATGATATCGGATATGTTCCTTACGTCGTAACTACAATCACCTTCCCTTTCATGAATCTGACCTACCGAATAAGACTATTTACCGGATTTGTAATCACTTAAGCAACACGACGGGTGCCACATATGGAGCAGGATATGCTTACCCTTCCGGAGCACCTGAGATCACCCCTAGTTTTTGGGTTCGGTTCGTGTTGTTTATTTTTTAGTTTTCTATGTTGTGTCATGTGTACTATTGTTTTTCTGTTTGTCGTCTTCATTTTTAGTCATGGCGTTGTCAGTTTGTTTTATATTTATGAGTTGGTGGGGCCCCTACCCAGTACAAGGGAAAAATACATTTTGCTGACTTGTCATACTCTTATGAGGACTTTGTCTCCAGTCTGAAAAACATTATTTTGGCAGTAGGCATGGCAAAGGGCCTTGCGACAGAGAAATCGGAACTGTTAAAAAAAGTGTTGTCCTCGACATTAAAAGTAGACGAGCAAAAGTATCTGACGCAAAGACTTTTTATGAGTATTGTAGAAAAGAACTAAACAAACCCAAAGAACCATTGGAACATGTACATTTCAAAAGGACCTGTATTTATATACCATTTGGTGAAAGAAATCGAAACCGTGCAGACAGGTAATCCCTTAAGGCTGTTAAACAGACTAGAATGTACCATAATTATAGTTGTATTAAAAAAAAGGTGATAACACATAGAGAACGGTCATGCTTTTGCATGCCATGCATCACTTTAGATGGAATTTGTGAAAACGAGAAGATAATAGGAAAATGGATAGTCTCTACTTTAGAGAAAAGGGCGAGAAGACGAAGACCAAATGACTATGCTGAGGAAATTGATGAGCAGGTAGATGATGGAGACCAATGATGTTAAAACCATGAGCAAATATTACTTTTACCCCTCTTTCCTTCTCCTAAAATTTATAATCATGTTCTTATTTTTTTTTATTTTTTAGAGGAGTTTTAGCAGAACAAAACGGACACCATGGATAATTTAATTAAAATAAAATTGAGTGAAAGCAATTAAATATTGTTATTGTGATGTTCACTTTAGTATTCCTTTAAAAAAATCATATCAAATTATTAAACACACAAAGTAAGAAAAAAAATGAAACAACCTTTTATTGTTGTTCATCATCTTGGAAGTCATTATGCAGTTTTCAACTATGAATAGTTTCACATATATATATATATCAGAGTAAGTTCAGGACGGCCCCTGATCTAAATAAGAACATCGACTTTTAGTACATTTTTATACATGGAAAATGGAAGTCTCTCTGCTGGTGTCCTTGTTACTTGCAAAACATTAAACTCATGCCTTCGATACACAGTAAAGAGGAGAATACAAGATACTTGAAAGAGTACTTAATGGGTAAATAATAAGTTTACTTTTCATTAAGATTGAAACTAGGGTAATATACTCCATTCTTAATGAGATGTAATGAATATTCATATAATTATCAGAACGAGGTTAAGGTCGTATTTTAGCAACATGGCCGATAAACAAGATCGATTACAAGACAGTTGTGGAACACACGATTAAACGATCGTTCCACCAATAACATTTGGATTTGTAGAAGATATAATTAAAGGCAGTAGCCAGAGCCTTGGAATTAAAGAAGTATCAAAGGGTTATAAGTACTTCAGCGAGAAGTACGTTACAAATATTACTGGTAAGTTATTGATTTTTGTTCAACTTCCGCCTTTCAGTTTCAGTGTTTCAACTGTCCTCTTTTTCTCTAGTTTTAACAAAAAAGTACTCTAAATAGTAATGTCTTCCATCCATTTATTTCCTCAGGTTTTTCTCTATGTTTTTCGCTGAAATTAAGAATTCCTCAGGCGACTGTTCATATCCATATATCAACGAAATTACAGATCCCATTTCTGATGGGACTATGACTCCCTTTAAAAAGACATGAAACTTTCTACCTCCCACTACTTTTTATTCTTTACAAATATATACCAGCAAGCAACATGTACAATTTCCATTTAATAAAAAAGAATTGAATCTGTACAAAGGACGAAGAGCTTCATGTGTATGATGTGGCTGAAGTTACATGTATTTGTGACTTCATGGAACTTTATAGTCCAAATAATCTTGACATCTTGAAAGGCTATTATTTTTTTTCTTTGACGCCTTAGTTACTCGCAGGAATGCATCTAAGCAAAAATGTAAAATAGCCTTCTAAGACGTCATAATTAGTTGGACTAGGACCTTTGTTAGATACATGTATGTACAATGATGTATAACAATTAAATGTGGTATGCCCATATGCCACAAACCCTCCTTAAACGACATTAATAAATTGAAACTGCTAGCATATATACATTTTCTACATGCAAGTTTGATTACTTGACTTTAATTAATTAAAAACTGTAATACTGTTCAATTTATTGATACAATGTAATTAACACAGGTTTGGTACGAGTGTATACATACATGTACAGTACATGAATATACATGTATGTAAGGAGTAACTGCCTGTAATCTGCAAGAACTTCTTTGTCTTTTTCAGTGCATAAAGTAGATAATGGATGCCTAGTGAAAGGGAAGTGCCACAGGTCACAAAGAAAGAATGAAAGCCCATATGGCATTGAGGTATGATATTTGATATAAAATCAACATCTGAGAGTATATCTTTATTATAAAAAGAATTAGATAGACCAAAAAAAGTTCAATTGATGACTGTTTTTAGTGCGAGAATGGGGATTCATAAGATAATGACAATTCAAATTATAGTTATGTAAAAAGTAAAAATTCTACTTATTCATGAATAATTTTTACTGAGAATCTAGTGTTTATTAAAAATAAATTTAATTGTCTGAAAAGTACAAGCAGATATATGAATGATTTTGATATGGACATTACACAAGGATTATTTTTGGCCATTTTTAATCTGGTTTCTTTTATCATGTTTATTTTCATTCTTACCTTTTCAGTACGTAGTTCTACAACGGCAACAGCTTATAATTATGATGCCACACAATGAAATTTAAGAAATCAATTCAAAGTGTTTCAGTTTCAATGTAAAATTATATGATATTTCTTCTTAAAATTGAGAATGGAAATGGGGAATGTGTCAAAGAGACAACAACCCGACCAAAATAAAAAAACACAACAGCAGAAGGTCACCAACAGGTCTTCAATGTAGCGAGAAATTCCCGCACCCGAAGGCGTCCTTCAGCTGGCCCCTAAACAAATATATACTAGTTCAGTGATAATGAACGCCATACTAATTTCCAAATTGTACACAAGAAACTAAAATTTAAATAATACAAGACTAACAAAGGCCAGAGGCTCCTGACTTGGGACAGGCGCAAAAATGCGGCGGGGTTAAACATGTTTGTGAGATCTCAACCCTCCCCCTATACCTCTAACCAGTGTAGAAAAGTAAAAGCATAACAATACGCACATTAAAATTCAGTTCAAGAGAAGTCCGAGTCTGATGTCAGAAGATGTAACCAAAGAAAATAAACAAAATGACAATAATACATAAATAACAACAGACTACTAGCAGTTAACTGACATGCCAGCTCCAGACTTCAATTAAACTGACTGAAAGATTATGATTTCATCATATGAACATCAGGCACAATCCTTCCCGTAAGGGGTTTAGTATCATACCATCATAACATATATGAGAAGAACATAACCCGTGTCATGCCAACAACTGTTTTTAGAATAAATGTGTTTAGTTCCGACGCAAAGACCTTATCAGTGACTCAATATTAACTCCAAAATATGCAATCTTTAATGACTTGACAACAGTATCGTAATTATATCCCTTCTTAATAAGTATATTCAAAGGTTTTGTAAGTTTATGAGGTGAATACTGACACCTTTGTGCTTTATAAAGAATATTTCCATAAAAAATTGGATGTGAAATACCTGAACGTATAAAAAGTCTGCATGTTGAGCTATATTTACGAATGATGTCTTTATACCGATGATAAAATTTAGTAAATGTTTTGACTAGTTTGTGATATCGAAAACCCTGGTGTAATAATTTTTCAGTAATACATAAATTTCTCTCGTTAAAATCTAAAACATTGTTACATACACGAGCGAATCGTACAAGTTGAGATATATAAACACCGTAAGATGGTGACAAGGGAACGTCACCATCTAAAAACGGATAATTAACGATAGGAAATGAAAAATCATCCCTTTTATCATAAATTTTAGTATTCAGCTTTCCGTTAGTGATATAGATATCAAGATCGAGGAAAGGGCAGTGGTCATTGTTAGTATTAGCTTTATTTAAAGTGAGTTCACCAGGATAAATTTCATTAATATACATACTGAAGTCGTCATTATTGAGAGCCAAAATATCATCCAAATATCTAAAAGTATTATTAAATTTGTTTATCAGATGTTGTTTTGATGGGTCTTTGCTTATTTTTGTCATAAATTGTAACTCGTAACAATACAAAAAGAGGTCCGCAATAAGTGGTGCACAGTTAGTCCCCATTGGAATTCCGATAATCTGACGATATACGGAATCCCCAAAGCGAACAAAAATGTTATCTAGTAAAAATTCAAGGGCATATAAAGTATCAAAGCATGTCCAATTAACATAGTTTTTTTGTTTATTGCTACTAAAAAATGACCTAAAAGAGTTTGAACATATATATTCACATTCTGATTTTTTGAATGCCCATTTAATTAGGTGTGTGAATTTTTTCTTAATGAGAATGTGAGGCAATGTGGTATACAGGGTAGAAAAATCAAAACTTTGAACAGATTCAAAATCACCAATATAAGCATGCAATTTATCAAGTACTTCCAACGAGTTCTTGACACTCCAAAAGTAATTTATTCCACTATTTTCGTAGTATGTTAACACTAATTCGTAGTATGTTAACACTTCTTAGTATGTTAACACTAATGACATCTATACACAATCCTTGTTAGTATAATTGGCAATTACACCCATCTTTGATGAGAAATCGAGGTTCGAATCCTCGACAAGGAGTATAGACAGTGTTAACTGCTCTTTTATGCTGTAAGCAATATTTCACTTTTGCAAAAAATCATACATTCATGACATTTAGAGTTTAATACAGCCTGGTTTCGATTAAAGCCAGTAAAGAACTTTGAGCTTTCAATGATAGAGTATTTTATGGTTTACTCCATATATAACATGATTTGATACTGTATACATCTCAACATCTTTCAGTAGTTTATTATTGTTTCTGTTTAATATTAATGAAACTTTTAATAAAATTAAAGACATGTTACAAATAGTCTGGATTGAGGAAATTGCAAAGTAAACATTGATCCGTGTAAATCGTAGTGATGACACTAATTAACTCATGATAAAGTGATCAACAGATTAAAGACCATTGAAGGTGTTAATTAGGCCATAAACATGTCACTTAAAGAAAACAGTAACATAAATAAATACTATTAACGTTGTCAAATTGTCAAATAATTCTTATCAAAATCAAACCCAGCATGAAATGATAATTTCCCATATGTACGAGAACTACGAGGATATAAAATGAACACTTTATCATACTAGCATATCAATACTGGAAATCTGACTTTCATCGATCAAAAATATTTGTCAAATAATTAAAAGATTAAAAGTTGTACAGTTTAGGTATTAAAGATAAAAGGGTATAATTATGCATGCTGTTGAAGTTCTATGACTGCTATTAAAGAATTCTTAGATTTGGCGTTATTCAATATATTCTCTAGATCATATCAGTATTCAACCCTATCCGTGTCTTGATTTGCTCATTGGTTGTTTTATTTCGTTGGACACTTAAATTCGTGGATAAAGTCATCCACGAAAACCACGAAAATTGGTACCCCACGAATAAAAGTACTTTCACAGTAGACTGGACAATTTTTTTTTAAAAGCTTGCCACATTGTGTTACAGCTGTATGGACCTCTATATTTGATTTTGGTTGTCTTTGTAGTTTGGTTACTTTTTACATATTTTTCATTTTAACATTATTTTTATGACTTTGTATTTATTCATCATTTAATAAACTTTTATTTCTAAACATTTTTGTATTTTCAAATATACATACAATGTGAAACACTCCACCATTTTATATTGATTATGTGGGGTAAATGTACATGATACACTATACTGTTGCAATACAATATTACTTAATGTCATTGAAAAACCTGAGATTCATTGATGCAAAGCTTCATGTAGCATATTCATAGGGCCCCCCTTTCATAAGAAAAAAATGTTGATTAAATAGGGAATCACTGGAGTGGGTCCCTCCTAAGTTAGTCAGCAGCAGCAACCCCTTAACCCCCCCCCCCCCCCAAAAAAAAAATAAAATAGAAAAAGTTCTGGATCCGTCACTGGTATCAGAAATATACATGTATGTACTGTAGTATTTGAGACAAGAAAAAAAAAAAGATATAAAAAGTCAAAATGATGGTCTTTTATTCTTTATAAGGTTTGAATGACCTAAATGGAAAGTTTCTAGAATTGTTCACTTCTCCTAGACATAGTGAGGTCTCTCAAGTAGCCTATCATGACATGACTTTTCACTGTTTTGCTTCCATGCAGATTTCAAAGTGTGGTAACCCCTGCACCTAAATAAATCATTTTCAGTAGATACATATCTCTTTTTCAGACTTTTTGATGAAAAGTTTAAACTAATATACAAATTAGAAAAAAGAAAACTGATCAACTTGAACCCACAACATATAATTGATCTAATGTGCTCTGGAAGAATAAGCAGATCCTGCTCCTTGTGTAGTATTATGAATGAGATGTCTATGTACCCTTTTCCTAGATATGTAAACACATGATTTTGCAAATTATTGCAACTGTGTGCTTTTAGAATGGAGTAAAATGTGTGAAAGGGTATTCTATTGCAGAAAAATCAGCACACAGATATAGGAATGGTATGATTCTTAATAAAGAATAGATCATGTGTCCAAGATTTGTTTTCTTGTAAACTGGTGTAAAATAAAAATATGGGTCAAGCAGTTATATCAATGCAACAAAACAGGATCACCAAAATCAGAGTGAGACATTCATATACCAGACCTTGGAAGTGATATAGCATTTTGTTAATGCTTTAAATGGTCATATACATGTAGCTCTAACATGTATTAAGAATTTGATGTACTAGGCATTGGGCATTCCTATTGAATGTTAATCTCAAGTTCTCAAGAGTTAAATATGCCCCAGGGCCCAGAAACACTCAAACATGAATAGTTAGTCACAGTGTACATCAGGTTGCTTGATAAGCATAATAAGGACAGACATTAATAAACATGTGTGAGTGTTTAGGCAGGCAATTCTTGTTGATTGGTACATGTACTTTTTAAAATTGACAAGTTGAAACATTTCAGATTTATAATAATTTACAGAATCAAAGAATGACTGTAACCATTACCCTAAAAATTGGCTTAAAACAAAGACTAGCTGAGTGCTTACACTTTGCACTTTTGCATGCTTATTCAGACAACAACTTTTGACTAACTGAAATTTTTTTTGTTGAAAAAAGGGGGGTAGGTCTACTTCCAGACAATGGAAGTTATTTATATGGACAAATTCGTTCATAGATTAAATCAGTTTCAATGTAATACATAAATCTCGCCCATAAATCTGTTATACATCAGCAGCATAATTAAATAACTACAGAAAATGTGATACGAGGAGTTTGAGCAAATTGTAAACATCAACAAATGACGTTGTAAAGCCTTCAACCACTCAATGTTTTAAGAAAAATATATTTAAAATCCTGAAAACATCATCACCCTTCGTTGTCTCAATCAATTTTGTGCTTAAAATCTGTAAAATATGACATAATTTGCTTGATTTTGCACCGAAATAACTCCCAAAACGTCTGAAAAATGTTGAATTTTGACCTCCGGTTGAAGTATTTATTATGTAAACAAGACTCAGAGTGACGGGGAATCCTGTACATAGTCATGTGCCCATATGTTTCTAGGTCACATTTATTTATATCTCGACCAATGAAAAGCTTTAGGATGCATTTGTGTCAGTTGTTGGTAGTCGTGGGGATTACCCGCGGTTTTTTGGAAATCAACGGAGGTAGTCTTTTGGATTATCATATTTCAGTAACGGAGCACTTATTTGAATACCGAATTTGGCAGTCGTGTGACAAAATCTATTCTAATGAAAAATTAAACTCAAATACTGATGGATGATAAGTTGTTTTAATAGATTTATTGTCTGAAGCACAGGCTACGTTTTTGTTTACACGCTGGTTACAGCGCCACCTCAAAATTTTTAGATTATGTCCCCTTTCCCGCGGGACTACCGGAAGTAGCTCTTCAATGTCACTGGCTTTCCCACTGGTAAAATTGTTTATCAGGTCAAGATCTATCTGCCCTAAAATTTTCAGATGAATCAGACAACCAGTTGTTGAGTTGCTGCCCCTGAATTGGTAATTTTAGGGAAATTTTGTTGTTTTTGGTTATTATCTTGAATATTATTATAGATAGAGAGAAACTGTAAACAGCAATAATGTTCAGCAAAGTAAGATTTACAAATAAGTCATCAGGACCAAAATGGTCAGTTGACCCCTTTAGAAGTTATTGCCCTTTAAAGTCAATTTTTAACCATTTTTCGTAAATTTTATATATCTTTTACAAAAATCTTCTCATCTGAAACTGTTGGGCCAACTTAATCCAAACTTGGCCACAATCATCTTTGGGGTATCTAGTTAAAAAAAAATGTGTGGCGTGACCCGCCAACCAACCAAGATGGCCGCCATGGCTAAAAATAGAACATAGGGGTAAAACGCAGTTTTTAGCTTATAACTCAAAAACCAAAGCATTTAGAGCAAATCTGACATGGGGTTAAATTGTTCATCAGGTCAAGTCCTATCTGCCCTTAAATTTTCAGATGAATCAGAGAACCGGTTGTTGGGTTGCTGTCCCTGAATTGGTAATTTTAAGAGAATTTTGTTGTTTTTGGTTATTATCTTGAATATTATTATAGATAGAGTTAATCTGTAAACAGCAAAAATGTTCAGCATAGTAAGATTTACAAATAAGTCAACATGACCAAAATGGTCAATTGATCCCCTTAGGAGTTATTTTCCTTTACAGTCAATTTTTAACAATTTTCATAAAACTTGTAGATTTTTACTACCGGTTACATTTTCCACAGAAACTACTGGACCAAGTTTATTATAGATAGTGATAATTGTAAGCAGCAAGAATGTTCAGTAAAGTAAGATGTACAAACATATCACCATCACCGAAAACATAATTTTGTCATGGATCCATCTGCTTCCTATGTTTAATATTCACATAGACCAAGGTGAGCGACACAGGCTCTTAAGAGCCTCTAGTTTTTCTTACGACTGTTCATCACACGTCTCAATGACTGTACCAATATCATTCCCCGTTGATTTAAAGGTCCAATTGTCGTATTACTTAAGATATATCTTTACTTCCACTTAAACAGCAACACTGAACAATGTTACCAAAATTACACCATAAGGGTCTGCAATACAAACAATCAATTATACATTTTAAATACAATGAAATACATTAAAGACAAACAAGAACGATGTATATATGTTCATACAAAAGCTTGAAAAGCTATTAAGATGCAATCACCAGTATTATCAATTCCAGCGACCTCCTAATAGAAGACCACTGAGAGAACAAAGAGGAGACGGTGCTTTAATAGATTTCTGATGTGAGGTCCTTCCTTGGTCGATCATTATGAAATAATAATATAAATAATGAGCAACGTTGTACTTCTTCTGATTGGTTTTTCAGTTTCCTGCTATTAGTGGAGTGTCGTTTGTATGTGTGCGATCTACAAGTACACAGTGACGTTTGACAACCAGAGACGATGAAATAAACAAGTTTTATTCGGCATTTGTGTGTAATAGCTCTTCTGCAATTTGAATTTATATGTTATTTGACCTAGTGCTGCCCTAGATTCTTTATTGAATATATATATATATCATCTTTAATCACTTTCATTGTCAGAATCTACATAATTTGTTTGGTGGGTATTAGAGTGGCCACTTTAAGCGAAACTATATTTCGAATCATTATTCAATATCAATATGAACTATTAAAAATCACGCTGAATCAAAAATACTAGTACCCAAAATGTTTATAAATATTCACGAAACAATTAATTTTCATTGCGTGGTGGCAAAAGCAACCTTCTTCCTATGTTGTAAAACTAGAGGCACCATATTTTTGTTAACTGCATTTTACCCCCTATTTTTAAATTTTAAACATGTGGGCCATGTGTGTTGATAGTCAGGGTCATCAGACACATTCTTAAACTAAATACGCTATTGATGATAGTGGTCAAGTTTGGTTGCATTTAGACTTTAGAAAAGAAAATAGACAAATGATACGCCGAAATAGAGACCAACAAAATACATCGATTTTGTTATGACTTGAATGTACTGTAAATTGTGAATTCAGGAAATAGACATTCGATTTTGATAGTTTATTTGGTTAATTAATGTTAAAAGTAATATCTGTTATAAAATTGAGAATGGAAACGGGGAATGTGTCAAAGAGACAACAACCCGACCAAAATAAAAAAAACACAACAGCAGAAGGTCACCAACAGGTTTTGCTCAAGTTGCTTTAGTCATTCAAGGCTGAACATTCCGCACCACTAACGTTAAAATTATTTTTCGTTTACATGATGTGGCAGTCCAAATTTCCCCGACCATCATCCTCTATTATAACAACCTACCTATTGTGTTCATTGTTAACTTGTTCTCGTCCTGAATATGCATGAAATATTTGCCACTGGACGTTAAGCAACCAACAATCAATCAATCGTTTACATGATTAAATTAATTAAGCCAATTAAACCTCTCACTCTATGACAGACGTTTAAAATGCCACTCACTTTATTGACAACACTGTTTGAACAAATCACAAAAAAATAGGTAAACATGTTAAGACATTGTGTTACATTAATCAGGAGAAATTTATGTTGTGATTTGTTTGCATATCACGATAAAAAAAAAAGTTCTGGACAATTTCATTTTTTTTTTTGAAAATATGAACTTAAGTTTTTAAATAATTCTATCTGAAGAGAATTTAAGGAACGGTATGGTATATGCATTTCAACACCTTAACACTGGTGCTCAAATAATACCGTTTCTTCTTGACTTTTGTTAGAGAAATGTTTTAGTTTCATATTGGTTTATCCACTATTTTATTCAATATGTACACTTGTTACACTTGAATAAAGTCTTGATTCGTGATTTATTTGCAGGAATTGATAAATATTTTGTATTGTCCTTGCTTTATTGATTCTCCTGAATCATATCTTGCACCGCATGACTTGAATTATCAACAGCAATCCGATTTGATTGCCGATATCAAGAAACCTGCCATTTCTAGGTCCTCGACTTCCGCATTTTGTTCATTACTTCCCCTATTTGTGGACACATCTAGGCTAATTTTTGCACCACGGTCAACTTGTCGACATTTCGGTTCATCTTTGCTCTTCTACATTTTTTATGTTCACAAAAGCAAACGATACTGCAACTGATAGTGAGTAAAATGCCAGCTCTAAACGATACAAAAATGAAAATGTTTTTTTTTCGTTCATTACATCTACAAAATAAAAAAATAATTTTATAAAGCAATTTGATTGAAATATATAATTTAATTAACTACGTATATTAATATTGACGGCATCAAAGCCACTACAACGTAAACGCATATTTCATTATGCTTTATTTTACTGTAAAAACATTGATCGTTTAGGTCCATTATCTTAATTGGTTGTTTACGGACAACTGCTATTAAAAGTCAGGATCCAAGGAGGTAAAAATATCAATCTTAAATTTTATTTCAGAAAATGAGTTGGAGGGAAGTTTTTAAAAAAACAAGCTGTACGAAATTTTAACTTGACGCAACCCTACCACAACACACTGCCACTCTGTCCCTTTGTATTCATATGGAATTCTTGAACTTTGCAGGAGTCCGAGAAATCTTTAACATAATGTCCAACAGGGGCTTCGGTTCCACATTTTTGTTTCCCCACGATTCCATTTAGTATTTTCATACGTACATGCTACACATGTCAAATTGTTTCTAACTGCATGCTCAATTTCCCCCCAAAAAACCACCACAACATGAATGCAGGTTTCTCGTTTCTCGTTTTTTTAAAAATTTTTATATAGATTAGACCGTTGGTTTTTCCGTTTGAATGGTTTTACACTAGTAATTTTGGAGGCCTTTATAGCTTGTTGTTCGATGCGAGCCAAGGCTCCGTGTTGAAGGCCGTACATTGACCTATAATGGTTAACTTTTTTAAAATTTTTATTTGGATGGAGAGTTGTCTCATTGGCACTCACACCACAGCTTCCTATATCTATCTAGATATAGCCTTGACCAGCCATACACGAACACTATCCGTTAACTTAACTACTGATCGATCTCAATTACACAGTACAAATACCTCATTTGTTCTTGAGACTGTTTGCGATGGCCGTACTTCTCCTTTGAACATAATTGTCTTATCATCGTTTATATAGTGTGTTGTAACACCTACGTTTCCACTAAGCTTTGAAGGCGTTTGAAGTTCTTCATATGTGTTGACCGTGAACTGCTTTTGATTCAACAAGAAAGTTTTAATCATAGACCTGGCAAAATTCCTGACTAGACTCAATCAATTTGTATCCATCCTCAATAATTGCCATCTTCTGACCAGCTGAAATAAATGTGCAAGCATTTTAGAACTATTCATATAATAAGAAACGATGTAGATGACAAAGTACATCTTACATCAACAGTAAGAATCATTTAGTACAAATAGTAATAAAGACACTTTAAGCTACTGCAAACTACTTATGCTGAAAAATCAACTCAGTACCAGTGTTTCAATTTATATAAAAATTTTCTTCACAATTTAATCATTTTAAATACTTTTAATATACATGTATTGTTAATATTGTGATACTTCTGGATCCACCACTGCATGTGAACTTAACATAACATCAATGACATGACATGACATGCTGACAACTCTGTTCAACCCTAAACTAACTTATCGCATGATTTAATTATAATTTAATGATGACAAACAAAAAGATACTTGTAATTTTAGTTGCTTTTATATAATTTATTCTAAATATATATTATTGGATAATTTTAAACTAATTATGAATACGTTTAAAAGAAAAACTTAATTTTGGGGCCAGTAATAGCTGCTCTATAATGTTAGAAAAGGCTATAAATTTGTCATCAAATCGTAACCTTTGACACACTATGACTTGGATGGATAGTTGTCTTAATGGCTCTCATACCATGCAAAGTAACATCTTCTCATCTTTAATATTTGTCTATATTATTGTGTGTTTCCGTCCATCCAAATAGTCTTTTCCATGTACAGCATGTAATTCTAACTGAACTTTTGTAAGGATGGCACACCGTTTCGGAGAATTTTCAAAAAAGTCCATAACTGTCTTAATATTCGTTCGCGTAAATTTCCCCTTCAGTCATTTTTATTGATTTTTTAATTTTACAATTTTGAGCAAAGTAGGCGGCGGATTTCCTTCAAGTAGACGACGAAAATCGCCGCCTATCGCCTTCTTTTGAAAGCCCTGTCCAAATAGCGGTACAAGTACCATTGACATGTCCTGTTCTTCCTTCGTCATATTCTAGGTCATCACCTGATACAGGGTTGTTAGTTCTCCTTCGTCTATAAACTCCACAATAGTGTATCTTTCTTTTGGACAAATAGTCTATATTGATAGTTTATAGCGGTCTGTTGCCATGTTATCTTTCTTGTGAGACATGGCTTGTATACACCTCTGCTCGGCAATTTTTTTGACTTCCTGCCAAAAAAGACTGTATGCCTCGTCAGTACTCAGTAGGGAAATTGCATTGACAGACATAAGAGCTACTACTTTCCTCACCTCGTGTATGTTTTAGATACTGCCCAAATTAAGAGGAAAAGTAAAAAATTAAGCTCACCTTGGAAGGGGCCCGGCCTAATTATTGGTAAAATTACTCCCTTTGTATGCCTTGTCAACCTCAAAAGAGGGTTTTTATGACTACAAGTGCCCTAGAAGCGGCAAGATGGAAAGATCATACCTGATCAGTCAACGGGACCAGAGATGCCCGGTGCGTGGGTGTCCAGTGATGACCAGGAGTGTCAAGAGCCATGTCTTGGGGGAGCACCTTTCATTTATGTTTGCCCCCACTCAGGAGTTTCATTACATGAGGGATCCTTCCTTTCACCGTTACAGGGGTCACATGGTCATGGTCTTGGCCCAGTGGCTAACTGGTATCAACTCTGCCACTTATGATGACTTGGTGCAGTTCATCAGAAGAAACGCTAGAGTCCCGATTGATTATCCCCAGGCGGGAGAAGAAATGCCTGTGTTCCGCACAGTTTGCCGGGAGATGGGGTGGCCTACCCAGGCCTGGTTTAAGATAGCACCTGTGTGCAAGATTATCAGCCCTGTATGCATCCTCCACTATCGAGTCATGTCTAGTGTGTTGCATTTCCTAACTCCAACACATCAAGACATGATGTTCACGGAGAGGTATATCCAGAGGGAGAACAACCTCAGCCTTGAGGTGTTACAGCAAATGAACAAGCTGTTCATGGCCTCACCTGTTGTGAGTGATTTGGTTCCTGCTGGAGCTGAGTCCAGTAGCTCTGCACCTGTGGACAAGACAAACACCATCCCAGATGTCCCTGAGGTTGGAAAGCTCTGTGCTGATGTGGCAGTAGCCACTATTCAAGAAGCCAAGGAGGTAGAGAAATTACCTCAGGATAAATCACTGGAGGCAGATAATATACCTCAGGATAAAGCCATAGAGGCCGCCATATCATCTAAGGTAGAGACATTAGATGTACAGGTATCGCCTAAGGAAAGTGAGCAGAATCCTGAGGACAGGTGTATTGTATTCTTGGTATGGGAACAGATCAGGAGAATGGTGCCAGTCCACTCACTTGACAATCTGCGGACTCTAGCAGAGGAACGGTTTCCAGGGAATGGGGCTGCAACCCTGTTCTTACAGGACTCGTTAATTGATCCCTTGATCACCCTGAGAGACATCATGGAGATGGAGTCGCCTAGACCGTCCATAGAGGTCCGCTTCCTAGACTCTACAAAATTGTAAAGTCCAATCTAGGACAGCTCAACAGCTGGCCCTTGATGGGCGTTACTATGTGTAACAGCTACGGGATGTGAGGTAGAATTAACCTAATGAATTATAGGACCATAACAAGAATGAGGAACATTTCTGTGTTAGTATCGGACATTTATTTTATATGTGACATTATTTTTATATATCTTCATGTGAAGGAACAGTTAATTATGTATAAGGAAGTACGGAATTATAGAAGATAACACCTTGATTGAACAGTGTGTAATATATGGACATTTATATTCAGTGAAGAGACTGTTGGACATATAGTTATAATAATTGGAAATTTTAAATGTTCGCCTCACATCCCATGTACAGTGTACAATTCGTTGGAATAGATCAACCGACAGGACTTGGTATTACCAGTATGACCAATGTAAATATTAGTATAAGTAGTGTAGGAGTTAATTTGGTGATGGTAGGATTTGGACCATAGGTCAACTTTTAATGGTCATGTGTTGTTATCCCAATTTGGGAGTTTTTGCCTTCTTTGTACATTTTGTCTTTCCTTGTCGGGTTGATGTCTTTAAAGGGAAATAATCTATGTAGTAGTAGTTCATTGGAAATTTAGGGCGGTATTAATGAATTTGTCTTGAGGACAGTAGTTGATTAAACAATTTTGTGTTTTTTAAACTGGTAGTATTTAGTATTTATTTTGGCTAAGTAAGTCAGAGCAGGATAAAAAAAAATCATATAAGCTGTTAAGCTGTAGGTTTACCCATTGTTCCCATATTGTGGAAAGGTTACTAATCTATTAAGTTTTGCTGTCTAGTTCCTTCATTTTTTAGGGACGTTAAATGATTTTTGAATGAATCCATATCCTAGATTCAGGGGGTAGTTATTTTTTGTTTTTTTTAAAAGATATCTTGTGTCATGCTTGAGTTAGTAAAAGACGTTGCCAGTCTTGCCCAGGGGAGTTAAAAGTTCTCTAGTGTCCCTTGTCGGAACTAAAGTTCCTCCTTTTTAAGATGGAGGGGGGGTGTTGTGTAATTGCCCAGTAGTTCTAGGGGGTTTCCTCTGTCTGGTGTGATCTACTCGTAAAGAGCAGAGAGACCCGAATGGTGACGTGCATGGCCTGGTAGAAGACTGGAGAGCCCCGAATGGAGACATGACACAAGGGTCACGCTTGACCGGATACAGCCTCTTCCTGACCTTGATGATCACGATAAACCTATCTACGAGAATCCTAGATTAATCCCTGTAGGAAACCAAGCTTGAAGGTAAATATCTACACATATTTACACCTGTTATACACATAATCCTAGGGGTATACGTAGAGCCCAGCTGGACAGGCCAAGTAACACTTTAATGATTATAGTGTAAGAATATAGCGGAGGCCAGGTTTAGCATTTGGTGGCTTAATTTATGTACAATATTAACATGGCTAAATTGCTCTGTTCCGCAATAGCAAATCCGGGGGTAATCCCGTATACGTTCTGAAATCAGTATTCCGGTATAACTTCCGGGGCGTTCAACTTTCATCAGCAGCTAAGATGAACACAGTATCCTCCACTATGTTCACGGAGAAAAAAGCTAAGACCGACATGAATAGCGTTATCTTACTTTAAGATTTATTTTTGATATTTGATATGAGTGCCACAGGCAACTAGAAGCCCAAATGCAAATTGACGTGGTTTTGTTTTAATTTTTAAGCGTAACCGTACGTCATTATAGAACCGGTTGGGAATAAACCCTCTTTAGCTAAGAACGCATGTAATACACGTTGATGGGTTAAAAAATCTCTCTATTTGATTATTTCTTTCAAGTTCCAAGAACACCGGTTAGCACAACTCGTATGCTCTCCACATAGTTAGAAGACAGCAAGAATTAAAGAATGAGAAGCTTATAGTTAAAGATAATTGATTAAAAATAATATATATTAAAATAGTCTAGATTAAAATTAAAATAAAAATAAAAATAAAAAAACTAATTTCATATAGTCCATGTACGTGCCTCAAACAAGAACACGTATCTGTAAGTCCAAGCGTTTCAAACTTTATCAGGGGTTATGTACAATAACCTGCTGGACGTATGCCTTTTGCGGGTTCGTCTTAGCCTGGAGCTTCAGTGCTGATAGCCGTTTGATATCCTTCCTGAGAGCCTTTCTATTCTCTATTATGGTTTCCTTGTACTCATCAGTATTGGTCAACCCTATTCCGTCAACAACATTTGTGAGGGTTTCCAGACCTCCTTCTGTGATCTTATTAGCCTGGTTTGGTAATGCAGCTTTAACAATGCTAATTTGGGCTGTGACTGCATCCAAAGATGGGGAATTACATGCCTCAATGAATGCTGTCCATTTCGCAGTCTCCTCACTACTCATACCATTGATGACGCTCTCACTTACCTGGTAAGAGGGGTATAATCCTCTGTTCATCATGTAGAGTCTCCCAATACACATAATCTTTAGTATCATAGAGGACGTCACTGGTCTCTCAGGGATCCTTCCCCCGAATATGCCATTCATTATGGGCCCATTTATCTCGGCATGGTATACTAGTTGTTCAGCTTTCAGGAACTCCTCATTGTAGTTGAGCTCTATTTCCTCTCTGATTAGACGATTCTTCATAGTTTCTGTGATCATTTTGGCAGTTGCACCATAAGAATTTGGATCAGTGACTCGGCCAGCCATATGCCTCATCCAGTTATCATGGGGAAACTCTATTTGGAGTTGTGTACGGGACCTGTTAACACTTGAATGCGCAAGGTCCGTGTCTCTACCGTACAGGGCCATCATGACTTTGTTCTGTTGGGGGGTAACCATATCCTGGTCCATTCCATAGGTGTTGCAGTATTTCCTTATGAAGGACAAACTATTGTCATCAAACACGCCAGGCCCCGCCTCACCAAAGAAAGTTTGTTTACATACAATCCTGGTTTTATATATCAGACCGATGTCCCGTAGTGTCTTTATAGAAGTGCATGGCTCTGGTTGTGTAGCCACAGGACCTACTACTACCTCTGTATGTGTTTATACCTTTAAAGAGGGATGGAATTGTCACCGGGGAAATCTGGGTGACTTTGAGGGTGTGTAACAAGAGCCTGAATGAATGGCCTCTTGTTACTGAAACTGTGTGATGCATCTGATCACACAACGAATGATTGCTGTGAATAGCAATGAGAACTCTGGAAACTGGAACTCGGGTGACAACTGACTACTGAGACTCTGGATCTAGAGATGAATAAACCAATAATTCAGCGTGGAATACTAATACTTTGTATTATAGATGTCCAAATCTTGCTTATCAAAATTATAAGCAAGTATTTATACAGAATTGAATCGACAAGTAAAGAAATAACAAATAACAATTAATTTGAGTAATATTGTTCACTGACAAGATTAACATATTTTTAGAACTTGAAGAATAAATATTAAATGATAATCTGAATGAAACAATTAAGAACATACATTATGGATAAGGTAAAATGTCACTTATTAGCTAACAGATTGAAACACGTCACTCAATGTCCAAACTTAGAATTAAATTGCATATCAAAGCATGTTTATTTGAAGTCCTGGATATGAAATGTAAATAGAAACGAAATTATAAAATAAAATGAATTATAAAACACAGAGAATTAAAGTATAAAATACCAAAATTGAGAATTTTAAATTAAAGTCCAAAATAATAAACGAAGCTGCTTTTTCCACTGTCATACAATCAAGTTCGTCCTCGGGCTTAGCACTATCTGAATCGGCCGCCTCTTCGGTTGTTATAGTGTCTGTTATAATTGGGTCGCTGTTGGTTTTGGCAGGATACAAGATGGAGTTCGTGGTTAAGGTCCTGAAGTTGAAAAGTAAATTGAGAAATCGAATCCGCTTGACAATTTACCTTTGAACATAGGTCTAGCCTTTTCCTTTTCCAATGTTTGTTTTTTCATTTTTCAATGATTGGATTTCATCCGTAAATTCGGTCGAACGTAAATAGTATAGATCTTGGACCATTTTCAAAGTTTTGTCCTTTTCAATTACTTGGTCCTTTAAATCTTGAATTTGATTCACATATACCTGTACGTTTATACGCGCAGCACTTTCTTCTTTCTGTCGACGAAGGTTTTCAAGTTCTTGCTTGAACTGGTTCCTCTCTGATTCGATGATTTGCTGATTCTTTGATTGAGTTTTGAGTGCCTCGATGCACTTTTGGTGTTCTAGATTTGTATTCTTTTCCTTGAAAATTTTCTGCTTGACATTGTTTGTTTTTATTGAAAAATAAATAACTGAAGATTTATTATCAAGCTGACTGTTTTACCTTGATGTACCCCCGGCAGTGTAAAGCTGTTTTAATTTTTCAGTTTTGTCGCTAAATACCAGATCTTCCTTCTGTCTTCTATCCAGATCTTTCCCTGCCCCTTCTGTAAAATTAAACTTGTATTTGTTTGGCGTCAAGAAACTAATCTTCTGAATTGTGTTTTTCTTGTAAAAACTATAGTCTTTTGAAGACCGGGATATGTTCAAGTCCGTTCCAAAGCGATTGACCATTTGACATGTACCAAAATACTTATATATTTTTTTACGACTATTGCTGTTACCACCATGAAATTACCATCTGGATTGCTCTTGACTAATAGCAGGGATTCCAAAAATGTCTGATGACCTTCCATGCAGAGAAAGTTCACTTCCATTGAGGCTCCATTGTAGGTTATCAACTCCACATTCTGTGCATACGACTCCTGTAAGCAATGACCTCATGGAGCTCTGAAAACTCGTACACTTTGGTTCTGTGATGATTTGTTAAGGAGTCTGATGAGGTTGACTGATTTGACTCATGGGATTCATCACTTGGTACATCAAAGTGGTCACTGTCAGGCTTCTCTGGACTAGTTCATGGTGCAGGCTTGGACTCATCGGATCGTTCGGGTCTTTCTGAAGTGAACCGACAAATGCTGTATCAAGTGATTGTGTCGAGAAGGTCGCCTGAAAGTAGTTGTGGTCTGTAAATGACGTACAGAGATCTGTCTGAAGTTGGTGTGGTGATAATCTGAACCCTGACGTCAAGGTGGCCTCCATCGGTTAAACTTGTAATGTTTTGAAATTGGTATGTGATGTTACATGACCCAAAATCAAAGAACACTATACATTTGGATATGTTTATTCCTCCTTCTACTGAGGGTAAAAGACTACAAAAAAGAAAATAACACAATGTAAATGACAAGCAAACATACATGTATCAATCATAAGTCATTTAAAACAAACAATCAATATCAAACATAAAAATATTGGATGAATAACACCGACTTTATACTAGTAAAATCTTGAAAATAAAAACAACTTTTTACGATTCACACGTTCCATACAGTGAAAATTTAAAAATCTGACATGACCCATGTGATCAACTCATTTGACGATTCGCACACTTTTCATACAGTGATTTGAACAACGTGACTTGTGTGTGAAATAATTCAAAGCGTATACTTTATAATCAGTAAAAATACTTATGTAAACTTTATCTAACAATAGTTTTAAGATAAATAAATGTAAAGAACTTACTCTATGGCGCTTATAACCAGCAAATATAAGTGTTGAAAGCAGAACAAATTTGACAGGAAATGTGTCTGACATTACAGAAATACTATTAAAGGACACAAATCGGAAATCCGTTCCGGTAACATTACACTCCCCTTCCGATATTTCTAACTGAAAATCGCTATCAAAAATTAACTCATTTATATTTAATCACATGATAAAAAAATATTACTTCTATAGCATGTTAAACTTGAAAAACTAGAGAAAAGATGTGTGATACATTGTTACTCACAATACACATACATTCAAAAAATGACAATGAATGAACATAAAAAATCATACTACATTTCTCAAAAATCTCACAATATATCTATAATATAAACCACTTGCAATTGTCAAACTGAAGAGTTTTAAGATGCTTCAATCAATCGAACCAATTCGCTTATTGGTCTCACATACGACTTCCTTTGTCCATCAACGACTATAGACACTTGGACCTTTCTAACTTTAGAATCATCACTTTCAAATACTTTGTCAATAACACCAAGTGGCCATTGACTTCTAGGAAGCTCGGTCTTCCGCATGAGAATGACATCACCTTCAAGGAAATTATCACCTCCAGATTTCCATTTCGGACGAGCCTGAAGGCTATCGATGTACTCTGTTTGCCAACGAGACCAGAATTGGTCGGCTAGATACTGAACAAGTTTCCACTGGCTTCGCATGGCATCCTTTGTTCCGAATTCGACTTGTCCAAGAGATCCACTTGACGACACAGGCTTCTGCGTTAAAAGAAGAGATGGCGAAAGAACTGACGGGTTTTCAGGATCACTAGAAACTGGAACCAATGGCCTCGAATAGACCATGGCACTGACTTCGCACATTAATGTTGAAAGTACTGCATGTGTTAAATCCTTGAACTTATTTTGCAATAACAATGAATCTAGAATACGTCTACATGAGCCTATCATGCGTTCCCACACACCACCAAAATGTGATGCATGAGGGGGGTTGAAAATCCAAACTATTTCATTGTCTGATAAAAACTGCTTCATCGGAGTGTCTTCAACGAATTCTGATACAATATTAAGCTCCTTCGCAGCACCTATGAAATTAGTACCACGGTATGACCTCAATTCCTGAATTGGTCCACGCAAAGCAATAAATCTTCGCAAAGCGTTAATAAAAGAGGCACTACTTAATTCCTCAATAAGTTCCACATGTATTGCACGATATACTAAGCATGTCAATAATAGACCCCAACGTTTGTTTGAAGAACTTGCTGGGCGTGTTCGACGGACAATAACTTGCCATGGAGCAAAAACATCCAAACCTACATAAGTGAACGGTTTATTAACTTGTAACCTGTCAGCTGGCAGGTCTGCCATTTGAGTCCAGCCGAACTTGCCACGTAATTTCCTGTAAAGTACACAATTTTGGATGACACTATTAACTTTTCGCTTAACACCTAATATCCATTAACCAGCAGAACGTATTGCGTCTTCGGTCATTGTCCTGCCCTGATGTTGAACCTTCGCATGATAATGTCTTATGAGAAGAATTGTGACATGGTGGTTTCTCGGTATAATATACGGATGTTTGTCTAGTGGCAAGTCTGCAGTATTATCGCCCTTAGTAAGCATATGTCTGATACGACCTCCAACTCGCAAGACACCATTATTATCTAAGATTGGGTTGAGTGATATTAACGAACTATTCTTCGGTAAATTCTGACCACATCCTATTGCTTCAAGTTCCGTGTGAAAACATTCGTTTTGCACATGTTTTAAAACCACAAGTTCAGCTTCCTCTGTTGTAACAGCTGATTGGTCGCCACTTTTTCTACGCATGCAACCTTTCATAAGTCGAACCAAACAAACTAATTTTGACCACTTAGAAAATTTACCAATACTGTTACATAACAGACAAGATGTAGATACAAACAAACAAACAAACAAACAAATATTTTATTTGCCAATCACGGCGCCCAAAATGAGCAGAATAATTATAATACAATTTTCAAACATAATGTAAAGTAAATTCAAAATAGGTTAAACAAAGTGCATAATATGATTGATTTTGATTTAGTTGATTGATGTAATATTAAAAAAAATGAAGTAGGCAATTTGTAAATAATAAACATATATAATACAATATGACCAATAGTCTGTTATTCTGGTCCCTTTATTGGACAGTACACCTCGTAGTATATACTAATAATTTATTAAATGTAAAAGAAATAACTTATGTAAATGCATATTTGATCATACATAATTTTATATAGAGAAATCTAATTTAATATTGTATTTCTGTTTATATTTAAAACCTCTAATAACTGACAAATTATTATCAAAATGTTTTTATCTTCATTTCCCATTAGCCAAATAAAAAGAGATTTGTTATCAAGTTTTGAAATATTTTTATTTTTACTATATATTTTGCTTAGAAAGGGATTTCTAACATTATCCAGAGTTTTACATGTTAAAAGAAAATGCATCTCATCTTCTATTTCCTCATTACAGAGTTTGCATATTCTATTTTCTAGTTTAATATTAAAATAACGACCTTTTTTCTATTTCAAGTTTGTGAGCTCCAATTCTAAATCTTGTTAAAACACATCTTTGAATATATGGTAATTTCAATAAGTAAGGCTCAAAATTAAAATTTGGTTTAAATAATCGATAAGTTCTACGTTTATTTCCAGAGGTCTTATTTTGTCTTTTATCATTAAATAATTCTTTGTAGAGTTGATTTAGCCGTTGAAATAACAGTCCTTACTTCCTTATCAATATCGGGTTCCACTAACGGGAAATTCAGATCATCGGTAGTTTTTAAATTCGTTGTTAGGCAACTCGGTCCTCTTATCCATTTGCTTGATGGTAAATCACTAGCAGAGAAGTGTCGCAAGATCAGCTGGATTTTCTTCAGTCGGGATATGATTCCATTGTTTGGGCATACTAAAAGCTCTGATTCGACCTACACGGTTTGCGACATACACAAAAAAACTTTTTTCATCGTTCGAAATATAGCCAAGTACTATTTGGCTGACAGTATAGAAATGAAAGTCTTCATTGTCTATGTCTAATTGATCTTTAATAATCTCTGCTATGTCTATTCCAAGCACAGCAGCACACAGTTCAAGACGGGGTATAGTATGTCCGTGCTTCGGAGCAACCTTCGTTTTTCCAATAAGGAATCCTATATCACTAGTTTCTCCTGAGAACACCTTTAAGTACGCAACGGCGGCAACAGCTTCCTTCGATGCATCACAAAAAACATGAACTTCTAACCTACTTGCATTCTCAACTGAATAAATACAATGCATTCTTGGAATACACAAATCACAAAGGTTCTTCAACGAGTCAACCCATAATTTCCAGCGTTTATGAAAATCTTCCTCTAGCGGATCATCCCAGTCGGTAGATGAAGAGCATGACATAATCTCGCGTAGCAATAACTTTCCTTCTAGAGTTAATGGTGCGGTAAAACCAATGGGGTCGAATAAGCTGTTGAAGGTAGAGAGCACCCCACGGCGCGTGAATGGCTTCGGTTCTGTATCGACACTAAATACAAAGGCATCTAAATTAATGTCCCATGATATGCCTAGACTTCTTTGCAACGGTAAACTTTCTTCGTCAATGTCAATGTTTTTCAAGTCTTTCGCAAGATCATCTTTAGCAAATTGTTTAAGTACTTCTGTTGAGTTCGACGCAATTTTGTGTAGTCTTAATCTGCCGCCTTTCATCAATTCACTTTGTGTATTCTTCACTAAATCAACGACTTCGCACACACTTGAACAACTTATTAGTCCATCATCGACGTAGAAGTTCTTAGATACAAATTTCTGAACGTGTAGAGATGCCGTTTGGACAGATCTACGCAAACCATATGTGGCAACAGCTGGTGAAGGGCTGTTGCCAAATACATGAACTGTCATTCTAAACTCCTCCAGAGGTTTACTTAAATCACTATTTGGGTGCCATAAGAAACGAAGATAGTTGCGATGATCGGTCTTAACACGGAAGTTATGAAACATTTGTTCCACATCAGCGGTTACTGCAACACGTTCACGACGAAACCTAAGCAGAACTCCTTGAAGACTATTCTACAAGTCTGGGCCCGACATTAACACATCATTGAGGGCTACACCTCCAAATTGAGCGGACGAATCAAAAACAACTCTGATAGATTCTGGCTTTCGAGGATGGTATACCCCGAACATGGGCAAATACCATCGCTTATCATATTCCTATTCAAAATCCTAATGTCCCAAACCCCAAAATGATTTACTCCTTATTTAACAAAATGTTAAAATTTTTTGATAGTGTGTTGCTTATTTATAACGTCCAGTGACAAATATTTCATGAATTTTCAGCAATACACCGAGTCAAAAAGATAATAATAAAATAAGACATGATTATGTGGTATTAATGGCAATGAGACAACTATCCTTTGAAGATTAAATTAAGCGGATATAAAAAAAAATTAAGGGTAACCGTGTACGGCCTTCTATAATGATAAAAACTCTATACCGTATAAGTGGGCTATTAAAGTCCCCGACATATAAATGTAAATCAAATTGAATCGAAAAAAACTAACGGTCTTATACTAAATTTCCAAATATTAAATATAAGTCAACACACATGAAAACAACGATAACCACTGAACTACAGGTACTTGCCTTGGGACAGGAACCTTAAGAATATGGCAGGCTCAATCATGGTTGTGATCGCTCAACTATACCCTTAACTAGGACAGTGGTGTAACAGTTAGTACAACGTAAGAACAAATTGTAAAGCTTATTTGCAGTATTGACTATACAGTCAGGATTCTATTTCGTCAAAATTATCTCCCCATTACGCCAGTTCATTTTCACAATCGTAGAAATGAAGCCATTGTAGGATGACGCGCTGTCAATTTTGCTCTTGGAAACCGATAAATTTATCCACATAGCACCATTACGATCCTTATATGTCAGTTGTATTTTTAAAGTCAAATGTATCTACTAACTGATGAGCATCAGTTAATGATCTTGTCTGCATTGGTTCAACTCAAAACTATTGTCTAATCGGTTGTCGGGTGGAATTTTCGAAAATTCTAAAACATTAAAAAATAATAATTAAATATTTCGTGGAAGGGCAGACTAAAAATGTTCAGTGGTTGAGGATTGTAAACCCCAGTTATCACACACACAAAATTAAATTTTTTCGAAGATATGCATTTTCATCATCCAACTTCAAAGACTATCGTCAAGTACTTTTTGTAAAAAAATAGTCATTCGAACACACCTACTCTGTTTTTGTGATTCATTAGATAGGAACTTCACTTGACCCATATATTTCATCTTTTCGTACTGTAATTGTATTATGATATAAAGTCAACCTGTATCTATGATATATACAATAGTTATCAAAGGTACCAGGATTATAATTTAGTACGCCAGACGTGCGTTTCGTCTATATAAAAGAGGGACGAAAGACACCAAAGGGACAGTCAAACTCGTAAATCTAAAACAAACTGACAACGCCATGGCTAAAAATGAAAAAGACAAACAGAAAAACAATAGTACACATGACACAACATAGAAAACTAAAGAATAAACAACACGAACCCCACCAAAAACTAGGGATGATCTCAGGTGCTCCGGAAGGGTAAGCAGATCCTGCTCCACATGCGGCTTCCGTCGTGTTGCTTATGTGATTACAAATCCGGTAAATAGTCTAATTCGGTAGGTCAAATTCATGAAAGGGAAGGGGATTGTAGTTACGACGTAAGGAACATATCCGATATCATTTGTGAAACGGTTATTCCATAACGGTCAACCAACTCGTGATGGCGTCCGTAAAATTTACGAAGCGATGATTTCAACTTCACCATTTGGAACTCTTGGTTTAATAGCTTCCTTGTGAGCAGTAACCCTCTATCAAGAAATCATGATAGGAAATGCAAGCACGGGAATATCGTATCAATTGGGAGATATATACCCCGTATGCAGGTGCTGCTGGAATGTTGCTACTTAGAAATGGAAAGTTCACAATTGGAAAGCTGAAATCATCTCTTTTGTCGTAAAGTTTTGTCTTCAACCGACCCTCATTGTCAATTTCTAGATGTAAGTCAAGATATGAAGCCGACTTAACTGTATCTGTAGTATCCTTTATCTCCAATTCGATGGGATAGATGCGATCCACATAGTCACCAAATTTTGAATTGTTTAGTGAAAGAACGTCATCTATATAGCGGAAAGTAGAGTTAAAGGATATTGCTAACTTCTTATCTTTCTTCCTAAGAAGTTCCTGCATGAAGTCAGCCTCATAATAATAAAGAAACAAGTCAGCAAGTAGAGGGGCACAGTTTGTTCCCATTGGGATGCCGACAGTCTGTTGAAAAACACGTCCTCCGAACGTAACAAATATGTTGTCAATCAAGAAATCAAGCATCTTGATAATATCGGTTTCAGAGCATATTTTGTTTGAATCAGAATGGTTCTTTACAAAGTATGATTTATCCCTCCCTAAGACAAGATACTTGTATCTACGTTAGCCAAACAAGTAAAAAGTCGAAGAGCATTGAGGATCCAAAATTCCAAAAAAATTGTGCCAAATACGGCTAAGGTAATCTATGCCTGGAATAAGAAAATCCTTAGTTTTTCGAAAAATTCAAAGTTTAGTAAACAGGAAATTTATCATGATAGAATCTGAAGCGAGATGATACAGTCCTTGGATGGTGTAAACTTCCTACTAACACCATACACCATTACACCATTACACCATACACAATACACTATTACACCATACACATTGTACCATTACACCATACACAATACACTATTACACCATACACATTGTACCATTTCACCATACACGTTACACCTTTGCTCCATACACCTTACACATTACACCATACACCATTCCCCATTCTATCTACAAAATCCGAAATTACCCATAATGCAATTAAATATCAAATATTAAGATAAGTATTATTGTTTATGTTTACAATACGAAAAAATAAAATAAAAATGAAATGTCGTAGACCATCATTCACACCATTCCCGATCTCAGGTTACACAATTCCTCAAACACCATTACAACATCCCCCTTACACCATAGCACCATACACCTTACACCATTGCACCATATGCCATACACCATTGCACCATATGCTATACACCATTACACCAAACACGTTTTTTGGGGAAGTTTACACCATCCAAGGGCTGTATACCAAATATTCTTGCTTTGTACGTTTTAAAGACAAATTATACACCTCAAACACGCCCTAACATAAAAAGGTGCACTCGATTTTCTCTTTTCGATACAATTGTTACCCAATTTATGGATTTTGTTCTTCAGAAACATAATGGAAGGGCAGACACGAAAATTACTGAACTAATAGATTGATATGTTCGCCGTCCGTGTTAATTTTTTTTTTAATCGGAGGTTATGCATTTTCTTCCTCCAACTTGAGAGATACCCATGTCGTCGACTTGATATCTAATTGTTCTGCATTGATATGAAATAGATAAATTGAAAACTTGCAAATGGTGTTTTTAAAATAAAACACTTCGTAATAGAGAAAAAGAAATTACCGTTTATTTTGTTTCTACTAACTTTTAAAAAAATAGTTACTATAGTAAACATTACATTAAGCATTTATCGTCCTCTCTAACAAAGAGCTTCGATTCTTTTGATCTATTTCAACTGGGTTCGCCTGTATATAGATATAATACACACACACAAAAAAAAACGACTGACATTAAAACAATAGACACAAAGCACCGAAATAAGAGTATTTGCATTTACTGAAAATTTGTTCAAAGTCAATTGCAACTATTACACAAATACATCTGGTTCTCACAAACTACAGTACTAATCAGTTCACACTCAACGGATTTGGTTATTAACAGTTTACTTGTATATTGTTGTGTGAAAATAGGAAGATATTGGAACATAGCAGTTTTCCTCTGTTAAGTGGATATTACATAACGTTCGTCCAACTCGTGATGGCGCCTGACTAATTCACCATTTGAAACTATTGGTTAATTAGCGTTCTTGTTAGCAGTAACTCAAGAAATTCATCATCGGAAATACAAGCTCTGGAAAGCTTCTCCAAGATAAAACAGAAAGCCAATAACAAATTGTTAAATCGCAGCTCACCAGCAGTCAGCATTATGTTGTTATCGTAATTATTATGCAAACAAACAACTATGTCAATAAAGAAAACAAATGGTTTATATAAACACTCTTTTGAAATCAAAAAGGCAAATACGAAAAACAGGATTATTAAACATGAATAAAGCACTAAATTCGTCTGTAAAAAAAGGAAACAATGATAATTTAATGCGTTCGAAACACTTTTTGGGATATACCTTCATCGGGAACGCTCTCGGCCGAATATCTGTTCTGGTCATATTGCTCTCCAACTTTCATTATGTATAAGAACTGAAACAGTTGTAGAGCAATATAACAAACACTACAAAAAAATCTAAAATCGAGACTCGCCTAAAGGACATAACCAAACAATGATTTTAATTGTAGGAAAAAGTATATAATTTCCTCCAAAATTAATCATAAGAAAATAAGCATAGGATTAATGGAAACACAACAATAAATGCAGTTTGCAGGCTCATGTTGGGAATATGTTTCATTAATTAATAAACCTTGTTAATGTAGAATTCTTATCCTTAGCATGTTTCGATACTATTTTCTTTTTAAATAATTGTTTACCTCTAGTTTTTTTTTACTTTTTAGTTTGAACCTGGTTTTAATTTCATTGATCAACATTCGCATACTTTGATATTGGAGAAAAATTGAGGACTGGAATAAGATCAGTTAATTACTAAGTTAATAAAAATGCAAATGAAGGTTTTGAAAGCAGCGATTATCGCAGCTGGAATAATAATCATTATTTCCTATTTGATGAATACATTATTCAGAAACAACTATTATTCCAATGGAAAAGATGCGTTTCATAAGGTCACAATGACAACCGTTGGATTATTGAAACCAAACTGTTTTGAATCATGGCTTTCGTTTTGGGGACCACACATGTTAATCTTATCTAATCGACAAAAGGCAAAGGGATCAAAACTTGAAGGACACATTTGGAGTCACAGAAATAGTAACTTTTTACGTACATCACAACTTCTTGCTTATTATAGACATATCATGAAATATAGACACACAATCAGGAGAATTTGTGAAATAGGATTTAATGGTGGCCATTCAGCTCTCATGTGGACTATTCTGTTTAAAGGAAATATTGATATAGTGGTATTTGATACGTGCATTGATAAACGATGCGATATCAAGGAAGAATTAATTCGTGAAATGTTTCCAAAAATCAGGCTCAAAGTTGTACGAGGAGATTCAACAAAAACAGTTCCTATATATCGTCATAAGAATCCTAATGTAAAATGTGATTTTATATCAATTGATGGCGGACATCTTGGCGAAGTACAGAAGACCGATTTGCTAAATATGCAGTATCTAGCGGCAGACAACAACATAATTGTAATGGATGATGTCAACATAAAGTCGAATGAAACCTTCGAAAAAACAGTTGGAAAAGCCTGGAAATATGCAATTACAAACAAACTCGTTAAACAAATTGGAGAATGCAATCCCTGCACAACAGATATTACGACAACTTGTCAATTTTGTTTCGGGAAGTATTTAAAGAATATGATTTAACTAGATGAAGAGTTTTTGATCAATTCTAAAACCTTTAAAGATGATGTCTCCAATATTTTGACATTTGTGATTTCAATTTGCATTCAGATGCCCATTAATTTCATTGATTGTTTTCATTTTTGTTACTATCAATATACTTATAGTGAGAACGAGCTTTAACATTAAAATTTGTCTCGCACATAAAAATAGGCATGGTCGTTATCCTAGACAAAGTATTAAAAAAACTCAAATGACTTTTAAACTACATTAATTCTCGCACAATTACCAGGATTACAACAATTACATCATGTTCAGAGATGGGTCCGATTACTTTCAATGTAATTGATTAAATTACAATTACTTTGTCATTTGTACGATTAAATTAAATTAACGATTACATCATTTCTGAAAGTGTCTGATTAAATTAATGATTACATTGGCAAAGTAATCATGATTACATCTGATTACAATGAATACAAAAAAACATTTTGAATGATGTGAATGAATCAACGTTTAATAATAGGATTTTGTTTTGTATAAAATGACAACCTCATCTCTTTAATAAACCACAAAAGTTCACTACATACATAAATGAACATTGTGTCACCCATTACACTTTATCATCATTGATCTCTGAATTATTTTGACTTCAATTGAATCTGGCTTTATAAAGAGTTTGCTGTTTGTCTTCTGACCTCTTCCAGACTTTATACATATTTCAAGATGCAGTTTATGAAAGTTAAAATATGGATGAAATAAAGTTACCAGATTAAAACTATGTAAAATTTTAATAGAATTGTTTAAACAAATTGTTTACAAAATACAATACTATAAATCAATGCATTTTACATGTCCAGTCCAAATACATACATGTACTAACATTTACTTATTTTAAACAAGATATTTGTCCAACTTTTAATTTAGTTTGTGCTAATTAGATAATTTTTCACATATGTGATTAATCTTTTATTTAATATATTGTCCTACAGCTACATTATGTATACTCAATTGGAAATTGCAATAAAAACAAACCTTAATTGGTTTCCTACCTGTCAATTCAGAGTTGACAAAAATCACAATATTAACAAAAGATTATAATTCAGGGTTAAAGAAAAGTATAATATTAGTTTTTCACCAAATATATTTGTACATCTTTAAAAATTGTGAATATATGTACAGTATCTTTTACTAGAGACATACAATTGTATAACATGTCTCTTCTTAGGCTAATGATGACTTTTAAATACTGTAACAGTTTATTTTTTACTGAAGTATACAAATCAATTTTAAACATGCTTTATAAAGTAAACCAAATTATCTTAACTTGTTGAATATTCATTCTATAAGAAGAACAAAAAGGTTCATTTATTGACCATAAACATAGTTCAAGAATTGTTTCATTGTAATCATAATGTAATCATAAGTAATCAGGATTATAGGGCATTATGAAAAGTAATTGATTAAATTAAATTACATGTAATCAGATTTTTGGCTGATTAATGATTACAATGATTACTTGGAAAATTGTAATCAATTACTGCTGATTAACGATTACAATTACCCCAAGTCTGATCATGTTGATACATATTTTTTCTGATTTTAGTTTTTAATATCATGTCAAGAGGACAATACACATTTGTAACTTTGTAAAGATCACTTAAAATCTTCTTTTCCCATGGCAGTTTATAATCTTCCAGGCAAATCTGGTGTGGGTTAATCTGTTTAATATTTATATATTATTGTAATTCCTGATTTCAACCTATCCAATATTACCACCCTGATAATCCCTTTTTCTTATTTGTATGGTTATGAATTCTGGTTCAGTAAATATATTTTATATTTATTATTATTTTTTGTGATACAACTCTTTAAAATAAATTCTTGGACAGACCAAGTTATAACTTAGTAACATTTGTGACAGTTTGCTTGTTAAACACAACTTTTCTAAATTTCAAGAACCCGGCCCATGTTAACTTAACGGTGATGCTTATAGAAACATTTCATCGGTTTGTTATTTCATCAATATATTTAGATAAAAATCTTTCTTAAAACGTAACAACACAAATATATGATTCTCACATTTCTTTTTAAGTTTATATAAATACTATTTACCAAACATGTCTGTATATTCAATAAAAATATTCATATTATCACTATTTCTTATCATTAACACCACTAAAGTACATGCAATTGAAATTAAATTCAAAATTAATTTAGCATTACATGCTTTTTTTCATTGTAAATAATTAAAGTTAAAAAAAAAAATTACATTGGAAAATGTTGTGTACAAATATTAACTGACAATACTTCAGTATATTTTGCACATAAAAAGATGAAAATTGTATCATTTTTTATAAGTTATTAATGAGATGTGGTATGCGTGTCAATGAGACTAGCTGTATATCCAAGACAGAATGTAGTTGAATTATAGGTAACAATACAACTTCCTCAAGAAGGAGTCTTGGTGCACACCGAACAGCCAGTTACAGAGGGCCTCAAAATGACCAGTATGTTTTCTTTGATTAATATATTCAAAATGATCTTTTCTAAATTTGAAAATATATTTTTTTTTTACCTAAATCTAGATTTGCATACATCAAAGGTATGTTGCAATATGGTGCGTGTCTCTGTGTGGGCCTTGTTGTGTTTCTCTACAGCCAGTGTGTCCATTTAATTTTAGAGTAAGAAAAAGTTGACAAATTGACAGTAAAATGTGGAAAAACTATCTATAAAGGTAACATCCCAATGAATATCCAAAAAGAACATAAATTGACTGAAATAATTGACAGTTATAAATAAAGCTGTGGTCGGTTAAAATGTACTTGTAATACAATTGTCAATACACATACGAAAATTGTCTTGATCAAATGTCCGATTTAAGGTTAGATGTAATAGTTATCTTAAAAATTACATATTTACAGTAAAATGTGGAAAACTTAATAATACACCGATAGCAGGTTAAGAGAACATTTGATACAAACTTTAAAAAAATTGGTCCATTTAACGTTTCATCTACTACAATAAATCAAAAAGTGGCTTAATTAACTGAAAAATGTGATTTTTTTTTTTTTATTAAACCTGTAGTTAGTTCAATTTTAATTATAATACAATTGTTAATACATATTAAAAAATGATCTTGATCAAATGACCGATTTAAGGTAACAGCATATCGTTTATCAAAAAAGTTGTCAAATTAACAGTAAAATGTTGAAAATTATCAATATAGGTAAAATCTGAATGAATATCTAAAAAGTAGTAAAAATTTACTGAAGAAAATATAGCAATTTATAAATAAAGCGGTGGTTGGTTTAAGTTTACTTGTAATTAAATGTTCAATATAAATAAAAATACATTCATATAATTTTACAATTTTTTAAATCTGGGTAAAACACTTCCAGGATTTATGTATTTTGTGCTTAATTTTGTTTGTCTAATAGCCTCAGGCAATGCCTTTTTAGCTGTTTTATCATTTAATTTATGGTTTTTTTTAAGTGTTTCAATAATTTACAGTTTTTATTGAACTCTTTGATACAATTAGTACATTGTAGAATTTAAATTTCTGCTCTATGATATTTCTTCCAATGTTTGATGTAACTATTGTAGGAGGAGTATATATAGTCCGAACAATCTTTAACGTCACATGACATGCCATTTATAGGCCATGGTAATCTTAAATCCTTGTCTAAACTCAACATTTCATGATCGTCTACGTCAATTATAATACTATCTATTTCGGCGAATCTACAGAGAGAAAAAAAAATTGTCAGTCATATTTTAGATATTCAAAAGCTGGTACTTATATTCCAAAGCATTTATTTCGATAAATACATATATATATATATATTTCTTCCACACTATATAAATACACAAAATTAAATTGCTAAACCAAATACCCCTACTAATCTTGGAAATTTTGGCTTGAATGATATTTCTAGCAATTCTTATAAAATTAAAATATGATTCCCTACTACTTTCGGAAAAATAATTCTTATTTTAATTCAACTTCTACCATAACACTAACTATACTGCGCAATATAGCTTAATCTCGATCTCCACATAAATAGTGTTCAAGAAAAATATATCTCTACTTGGAAAAAATAAATTCTCTCCTTTTGTGATCCCTAATTCGGAAATATAAATTTAAAATTACATCCCTACTAACAGATCAATATTTAATTTATCGCTTTATAATCATCAGCACACAAGTCTGGTTTACATTCATTAATATTCACCTTTAGAACTAATTGAGCTACTTGAATCATTTCATTTACATCGTATTGTTTTAATACAATACTATTTACTCTCTTTTCCTTACAATTTTGATATTTGCCTACTTTTCATTCTATCTATAAATCAAAGTCAACACCAAGCCTTAACACACTAATGCGATATTATAAAAAGTAAAGTGTATCAAGAAATAGTACTAAATTTATTCCTATACTTAATTATTCAGTTCAAATATCTTACTAATGTAGAGAAGTTGTATTTCAACACCGTAACGTTTAATCGATTAACAAAAGGATGGTACAAGTAGCTACACACTGTTATCAAAATATATACATATTTACAAAAGGAACTCTCTCAATTCAGTAAACTCTATAAAGATGGCGAATATTTTATTGGCTTTTTAACTGAACGACCACCGCGTGTTCTGCGGGGAGGGGTTACTGGTCTATCATCCACAGGGATATCATTATTGACCCTCGCATCGGGAGTATTTAAACTCGGTATTTCCGTAGAACAATTCAAGTCGTCAGCAAAATCAATACTTTCGGTTTCATCTGGTAATTCCACAAAACTATTATCTAATTCCGACTCTTCAATTTCCCAACCGTTTGGCCTATTTAAACCCGTATAAGATTTAAGATGATCTACATGTACGACCAAAAATCGTCGTTCTGGTAGCAACTTAATTTTATATAAAACATCGCTTAACTTCTTTTCGACATGATAAGGACCAGTCCAACCCAGAGCTAATTTTAATCATGCCTTAAGGGGATACCAACGCCAAACAAAACTACCCTCGTCACAAGCACGCGGTTTTGCACCACGATCATAATTTTTCTTCTGGCGAGAAGCAGGTTAACGAGAGGGTGTGTTTGACCCATTCGACATATTGGACAGGACATAAAATATTTTCATTTTTTGGCATAAATCCAGAGATTATGTCTATAGGGCACATCATGTCCCTACCAAACAATAATTTATGTGGGGCGAACCCAGTACTATCTTGAATAGTAGACCTATAAGCCATCAAAAGGTATGGGAGATGATCATCCCAATCATTTCTATTGCCATTCACAAAAATTGACAACATTTGAATTAATGTCCTATTCCTTTTTTCCACTAAACCATCTGCCTGAGGTCTATAGGGGCAGGTTCTGGTTTTATCTTTATTTAATAAAACACAAATTTAAGTAAATAAATCCGACACAAACTCTCGACCTTGGTTCGAATGCAACGGACTTGGCAACTGTTTACAAAAGTTTGAATTTTTCGAAAAACTAAGGATTTTCTTACCCCAGGAGAAGATTACCTTAGCCGTATTTGGCACAACTTTGTAGAATTTTGGGTCCTCAATGCTCTTCAACTTTGTATTTGTTTGGCTTTTCAACGTTGTTGATCTGAGCGTCACTGATGAGTCGTATGTAGACGAAACACGCGTCTGGCGTTTAAAATTATAATCCTGGTACTATTGATAACTATTGGGACACCAAAACGACAAAACACCTCTGTGACTAATTTATCTGCTACTGTCGGGGCTGTATGATTACTCACTGCAAACGATTCAGTCCACTTTGTGAAGAAATCAGTAATGACAATTAAATATTCATTTGCATTTCTTGTAACTGGACAAGGGCCTAAAAAACTATTGCAATTCTGTCAAAAGGAAAACCAACCGTTGACTGTTGTAAAAAATAATGACCTAAACCAGGACCAGGATTTGCTTGTGCACATTGATTGCATGTTTTACACCATTGACTAACATCCGCAGTCATACCAGGCCAGAAATAGTTATCAAAGGTACCAGGATTATAATTTAGTACGCCAGACGCGCGTTTCGTCTACATAAGACTCATCAGTGACGCTCATATCAAAATATTTAAAAGCCAAACAAGTACGAAGTTGAAGAGCATTGAGGATCGAAAATTCCAAAAAGTTATGCCAAATACGGCTAAGGTAATCTATTCCTGGGATAAGAAAATCCTTAGTTTTATATTCAGGAAATTTATAAAAATGACCACATAATTGATATTCATGTCAATACCGAAGTGCTGACTACTGGGCTGGTGATACCCTCGGGGACGAAACGTCCACCAGCAGTGGCATCGACCGAAAATCTACGTTTGACTGAGTTTAGTGTCTTATCTCTACCTAAATGTCCAGCCACATGAGCATTGTGTAAATGATTCAATATTTTAGATCTTATCACATATGGAGCAACCAAATACTTTTTAACCTCCGAAGTTTCCGTTTCAAAAAGACAATATAAAACATTGTTTTGAACTATCAAAAGATCCCGAAGATTCCCTAAAGTTCTAACAGAATATGAACACCATTGAATGCACTCCTTTGGAGGTTTGGCTAAATGTAGCGACTTAAATTCAAAAATGATTTTAATGTCTGGATCAGCTTTTTGCCAGCATGAAATTGGTGTAATATATTCACGTGGCATTTTTGGCGGAAATAATAAGGTGGGGTTCCGTCATATTATATAAAGAAAATTTATGGGTTTCATTTAATCGATAGACTGTTCTGTTTCACTTTTGTCTACAGTACTAAGCAACGCATTAGAGCAACAAAATTGAACGGAGCTGTTACACCCCGTATAACCCCGATACAAATGAATCCGGACGTTGACGCGTTCGAAGCGATAATCAGGTCAACATTTGGGATGACAACAATTTTGATTGCCTCTCTAGAACTTAGACGATGAAATATAAACATGTCAATGTGCATTATAGTTTATTTATTCAATTATACAGTTGTTGTAAGTTTTAGATATTGCATAGAACGTTTGATAAAACTGCTCGATGCAAAACGCATAGACATGGTGCAATTTCATACGTTTTATGAGACAAACAATGCTGAATATCTTTTCGTACATACACATTTGCGTATTTATACCTTAGGCAATAATAAATAATTATACGGAGCATTACTGCGCGCCTTCAAATGTGGCGCAGAACTTAGAATAAACGCAATAACCTAATAAATAAGTTTTCTTTAACTGTATTGTTCGTTCCATCAAATGTGTCGCGTTCGTTGTGCGTTTTTAAAAAATCACTGTACAGTTCGTTGACAAAAACCTTCACAAATCACTTTCTTGTCAAGGTATTCGAGATGGTTTCGACGACTCATTTTCTGTATTTTATTGTAAATTTTTATCTGTTTACTTAGTCAAATAAGTTGAACTCAAAATATCAGTCATACAAAGCCAAAGTTTCAATGATAAACCAACTCACATTAGATAGGAATGTTTCTATTAAAAATTGGGACTTTCAACGTTATTCCAGATGAAATGAACAGTTAAAAATTTATTCCAGAGAAAGTATAGTACAGTCAATAAAACTTTAATGACTTACTTTTCACAATTTAAGGCTCTTCCAAATACCGATGTTTGTCCAAATTCGCCTAGACGAAAGCCGGCATTTTTCTTAATTTATTTATTTTTAACATCCAAAGCTTTGTAGATGTGGTGTGATGGCCGGTGATACAACTTTTCACCTAAGTTTAAATGAAATGGGTGTTCTTATAAAACATTTCACAATGAGGAAAACCTAAACCATATCGTCTGCTTAAAAAAGGCCCCGATATAAAAAAAAATACATTTGAAATAATTAAAACGAGGAAACTAACGGTTATATATTGATAACTTAAAAATGATGTATTAAAGAAGAAAAAAATATGACATCTGTATAACCAATGTACTACAGGCTCCTGACGTTGGACTACACACAAAAAAAATGCGGCGGGATTTAACAAGTGAACACCCAACCATCTTCCTTACACGGGACACTCGCGTAACAGCACAACACGAAACAAAACAACCTGTACAGTTGCAATTAGATCAACTCATAATGTTGGTACAAGGCACAAAAACCATATACATAACATATCGACAAAGTCAGTATATATCTAACGGTTTTAGGTCAAGACGTAATAAAATGCATGAACTTGTGCAATGTCAAATAGTTATAAGTAAACAGTATTAAGAGAATATACGATCTTATGAATTCTCATAAGTATGCTTATATTGAAAAAATGTTAAGTGATGTTTTAATTTAACAGGTACAGCAAAACTTTCTACATTGTAGCCTAATTTTATTTTTCTAATTTCATTTAATGAAAGAATTTTGTGAATGGTGACTGGGATATATACTATTAGATATGGTCACTTTGGTCTTCTTTTCCGACCGGCAGTAAAACCTGACTGAAGTTGGCCAACCGTTTAGTTGTGTGGGATGTAAAAGTACGCAGTCACGTCCAATCCGAATGGGAACATTAGATCCAATGTCTTGTGTTGAGAGAACACCACGCTAATACACTGTGCAAACCCTTGCAAAAACTTTATGAGAGGTCCATAAATGGCCTGTTGAAAGGCAACATTTGTGTCCTTATTCAATTTACCTCATTTAATCCAGTGGCAGTCCAAACTTTTCTGGCTTGATTCCGGAGGGTCTCCCTCCAGGAGCTACATTTAATATGTGTTGCTACTTGTGTGATTATCCTGAACACGCATGACATATTTGCAAGTGAACTTTATTTAAGCAACCAAAAATCAGCCATTACGTACGCGTGTCATTAACAAAACATGGGTGCAGAAATTGGTCAGTACCATCTGAGAAACGTTTCATTTTTTATTGATAACTTTTAAGACATGAAAGAAGAAACAAAGCAAATGACTAAGTTCTAAGTTGATGATTGATGCTTAACTCAACCGCATATTTTACCGATGACACAAAGGGTAACTTGGGAATATAAATGGGTGGGTAGATATTAAGGTGTTAATAGTAACAAGAATTACGAATCGTTTAGATTTTGCCATCACAGTAGAAAGACTGTAATGTTCGAGCAAGTTAAGCACAATCTTTAAACCTTAAAAATTAAACAAACAAAAAACATAATTGAAGAAAGCAAACCAGTTGAATATCAAAAATTATCTCTTATTCTTTACATCTTCACATAAAAGAAACTGTATTACTATTGGTGGCTATAAGTTGCGTGGTCATTGTATACACATATCACTGTATATATTAAAAAGAAAATGTGGTATTGAAACAACTCTTCGCCTTTGAAAAGACCAAACGACACAAAATGAACAACTATAGGTCAGCGTACGGCCTTCAACAATGAACAAATCCCATACCGCATAGTCAGCTATAAAACACACCGAACTTACAAGTTAAAAGCAATGCATAGGAGAAAACTAACGGCCTAATTTATACACAAAATAGTGAATAACAAATATATATAACTACTGAATTACACGCTCCTGGTTTTAGACAGGCACATACAGAATATGACGGGACTAAACATGTTAGAGGGCACCCAACCCACCACCCTAACCGTACATTGATTGTCACGTAAACACTTTCAAAAATTGTATCCAATTAGAAATCGGACGTGTGTACATGTCTGCTAAGCCATATTATGGATCTGTCGAGTTTTGAATGTGTTTTTAATTTGATAGATCCTTTTGTGTTCTCTTAAATTGTTTCTTTTTGAAATAGTAAGACGAACACGACTATTGTTCCCATATTTGGACATTTTTTGTTATTATGTCTGTTTAGATCACGCATCATTGTAAATATAACGGAATTTGATGAGACTGTCGTACAAAGTGAGAGGTTTAGCGCTATTAAACAAGGTTTAATCTACCAATTTTTTACATTTGAAAATGCCTGTACCAAGTCAGGAATATGACAGTTGTTTTCCATTCGTTTTTCTATGTGTTTTGTCATATGATTTTCTGATGTGATTAGGGACTTTCAGATTTGATTTTCCTCTGAGTTCAATAATTTTGTGATTTTACTTATTGCTACCAATTTACACTTTCGTATACATAAGGATTTTTTTACATGCACAAAATGCCTCTACGAGTGTTCCAACAATACAACGGTTATTATGGGTTGCTGTCTGCATGAAACTTTGGTAAATTATTTTTTTCTAACATGCATATTGGTTATAATCATACCAACGTATAAACTTATACATGCAAAATTCACTGACAAACGCAATATGTTGTCAACGAAGCGTACAGTACTGATGTGATTTCCGAGTGGATCATCCCGGGAACCGGACTACGCGGTATATCTAACTACCGTACTGTCTACATAGTAATGTCACGTCCATTATACTATATTACACAACAGTACAAAAAGGTGTAATGACAACGAAGCGTACACAACATGAAAATAAAGACAATTTAAAACTTGTACTTTTCTTTTTCTAGACACAACATAAAGATACGATCTTAATAAATTTGTTAATTTCAAATATGAAATTTTCACAAATGTATGTTTAAAAAGCCATGAGGTACGAGAAACATTATTTTTTGAAGATTTCAAAATACCAAGCACGTTTTATCACTGATATCGTCGTGCGTTTTTTTTTATGTTTGTATATACAGATGTCACATATTTGAAAAACCTTTTAATAACTAATGAGTTTTATGGCAAAGTATATATTGGAGCAACATATTCGAAGAATAGATATTGTATTTTCTTTAAAAGTATTATTTTTAATTGTCAGAACACAGTGTAACACGGTGTGTTCGATTCGAACGCGTCAACGTCCGGTTTTATCTGTATCGGGGTTATACGGGGTGTGTTATGTCACTGATAAGTTTGAGAAAGCTACTGCAGTAGAATCAAAGACTTTACGTTCAAGAACGGAAGTAACCGCATGCAGCATAGTTTCATTATTCAACTTTCTGATAAATTGTCCAACATTATATTAAAATGGTGATCATAAAGCTTATACTAACAGTATTAGTTTGCTACTAAATGTTAAAAATCGATCTCCTATAAAGGAGGTGACAAAGTATAAATATTTGCATGTTTGAGTCTCGAGGTCGTGAAGTCTCTCGTAATTTGACGTCCTTTTGAAAATAAAATGTGACATCCAGTAACCACCCAACAGGGCCGAAGTAGCGGCACAAGTCAGAGTTGAAAGAGATCGTCGTCAGATGCAGTTAAACTATCCATCATTTATGAAATCAACAAACTTTAATTGTTTCATTATTTTCTTCATTCAATGAAACTTTATACTGAGAGAAGTGTTGTTTGATTTGCCTTGAAATGTAAAAATACATTATTTTTTCAGGAACGGATTGATTGCCTATCTGATATCAGATGAAATTTGACTTGATGGCCACGTACAGGGAATAGCCTAGTTTTCTGTTCGTTAAACTCAACCAGAGCCAGAACCGACACCAACACCTTCAGTAGATATTCTAACTTAGGGTCGGTACAGGCAAATGCCAAGTGAGATTGTAAAAAGCTGTTTCAACCAAATACATCAAAACTGCCACTCTACACATCATATAAGTAGTATGTTTTGTTTTTTCATACGAGAGTTGGTGTGACTGTTGTTTCTTCTTACATAACTCTTGAATTTACACATTATTTGTCGGCAAGTTTTTCTCTGGCAAAATGAGTATGTTAATTTTGTAATATGCCTTTTTGTGATTCTTTGTTATATTTGTTGTTTTTATAGTGATATTAAGATAACTCAATATTGACTGCTGTACCCCTATTTTTGACATTTTTACTCTTTGAGTGTGTTTGTTTTGTTCAAACATCGTTGAAAATGTAATGGAATTTGATGCGACTGTCATACAAGTTAGAGGTTTAGCTAGCTTTAAAACCAGGTTCAATCCACCATTTTCTACATGAGAAAATGCCTGTACCAAGTCAGGAATATGACAGTTGTTATCCATTCGTTTGATGTATTTGGACTTTTGAATTTGCCTTTTGATTTTCATTTTTGAATTTTCCTCGGAGTTCATTATTTTTGTGTTTTTACTTTTTTCTGAACATTGTACTCTGAGCTCTTGTATGATATTCCTTCGATTTTCGTCGGATAGTTTGTAGTAATCGAGATCCTTTTGTTAACATTTCAGGTTCTGATTTATTCTCCTTTTGTAAACATTTCAGCTTCTGATATATTCTGACATGATATTTTTACTATACATAAGGTGGAGATTGACGATCCACCAGGACTAAATCGAACAATATTTATTGGACATTTCAGCTGCAGATCTTTAAAGAAGCGATAACGTTCTGTGTTACTTTCAAAAGGTTTGTTCAAATGCTTCGATTCATCAAAACCCACTGGTACCATAACTTCACCTTTGACAAAGCTGATGAACCACAGGAGATGCAATAAAAACGCTAACAGAAACAATGTTCGATTTATGATGTGATTTTTTTGTGTTTTTTTTTTACTTTTACACTATAAATATGTACATATCAAACAGAGTAAAATCTGAATATTAGCAATGATTATAAATCACTTTTGATTCGTTCATTGGTTTTTTACTCATTTTCAAAATTTTACTGCCAACCAGGGACTCCATATACAGTGACATATCCAGGAGGATTCCATGGGTTGAAATGGGTTTTTTTATGGGCCAATCAATAATTGGACACACCCCTTTTTATAAATGACTGAAACTGCCCCTGACATACAAAGTGTGTATACCACCATTTTAAAATAACTTAAAGCACTTAAATATATTGGTCATATTTCAATAGGTCTTTAATTAACCTTCAAATAACATTTTACTCAGCTATTTTTTCTTTTGAGAACAATTATCATGGAGAAAAATTCGCCTAAGACACACAGTCGGTTAACTCTAATATGCACATTCAACGAGACTGTACAATGTTAATTAAACTTCTTTTTCGAAAATGTTTTGATATAATTTCTCCAATATTTTTTTTTTAATTTGATTTTTCTATTACTACGCATATTCCCGCGTAAATGTCATCTTAACAAAATGACTAAACGTAAAGTAGATATTGACTATTTAACCGGTTATTTACACAGTGTCTCGACAGTAACTCTATCAGCTAATGTTAAAACAAAGTATATCACTGGAAGTTTTCAAATGACGAAAACAGATACCATGAGGCTTGGTTGTTTTGCACCTGGTAAGCATGAACATTCGTGTTAACTGCAACCATGAATTCATTCGTTATACTGACAGGTTAAACTTTAAGCCATGTCCGTTCTGTCCAACTTTACGTCATTTCCAACAAATCAACAACATTGCAAGTGACAATGAATGAATTGTCCTTCAAGAAGCAAAAGATAAAACCCATTTAAGAATCCAAACCAAAAGATTTAATAAACTTGTTAGACAACATAACAGTAAGCTATAGCTTGCTATTACTACTTTCCATAGGCGTTCGCCTCAAACTTATGGTGACAGATTATCGCAATTTATTCTGCTCCGATATAATTTACTAAAACTACTAGTGTTTGAAATCTGATTCTTGGAAGATTCTTTTAAAATTTTGAGTAACTATTCTTTTTACTGGAAAGATTCCAGCTTGAATATTGATTGATGGTTTCTCAACGTCCAGTGGCAAATATTTTTTATGCATATTCAGGACGAGAACAAGTTCACAATAAAAACAATAGGTAGGTCTTGTCAAAAGAGAGGCTATCTAGGATGATGGTCGGGGAGATTTAAACTGCCACTGGAAATTGAGGGTATATTGGATAGGGACAGAAATTTTGCCTTGCAACAGGTCACCTACGGACCCATCAAAAGAGTTGTTGCAAGGGTTCTCAACGTGCAAAGAGCGTGAAACGAGGCATCGGAATTAACGTCCCCATTCTGATCGGACATGATTGCGAACTTGATACATCCCACACACATAAACGGACGCCCCACTTCGGCAAGCGTTTTACTGCGGGTCGGGAGAAGACGAAATGACCATATATATATCCCCCAGTCACCCTTGGGGAGTTCAAATTTTGAAGCATAGTTATTGTCAAATATATATAAACAGAGTATTTTCTTTTGTAATTATCTCCTGAACACAGTTTTCACAAATTTGATTGATTGATTGTTTGTTGCTTAACGTTCAGTGGCAATATTTCATGCATATTCAGGACGAGAACAAGTTCACAATACATACAATAGGTAGGTTGATACAATAGAGGCCATCTGGGATGATGGATTGGGAAATTTGGATTGCCACTGGAAAATAAGGGATATTGGATAGGGACAGTAATTTTGCCTTGCAACAGGCCACCTACAGACGCGACTGCGAACTTTATACATTCCTCACAGCCGAACAGACGCCCCACTTCGGCAGCGTTTTACTGCCGGCCGGAAGAAGACCACGTGACCATATTTTTATACGCCAGTCACCCTTCGGGTGAAAAAAAAAATGATGATCTTTTGAGTTTTTGGTAAATCAGCTACCAATTTTTATGCCAAACTGTTAATTAACGTAACATTATAATTTCTCGTTTTTTTCGTCTTTTAGCGTGATGATAATTCATAATGGTGCACAGTGGATCGACAAACAACTGCAGTTATAAAACCATGTGGTCATACATTTTGTATGGCATGTGCTACACAGATTGGGGCGTAATACCAGCCTTGTCCGGTATGCAGAACAGTCATTCAAGATGTAAACCAGTTTTTTTGCTAAAAAAAAAGGATTATAGACAATGAACATGTATGATGATATGAGATTTGTTCTTATATATCTTCATGGTAGTATAAATGATGGCCATGAAGTAGTTCTGTCATCTTTAGATGACTTTTGTTCAGACAGTTTGCACCATTTCATAGTTAAAGTTCATGATAAACCTGCCATTGGTGTATTGTTAATTTTCCCACATTTTACTATAAATTTGTTATTATTTTACAATTGGTCATTTGATCAAGACAATTTGTTTCTGTAGATTGACAATTGTAATATAAGTACACTTGAACCAACCACAGCTTTATTTAAAATTTTAATTATTTCAGTGAATTTTACCACTTTTTGTATACTCATTCAATGGTAGATTGAATGGAAGATTCCTTGGTGACTCACTTGGCTACTTCACATTTAATAATAGTAATGGTAAGAGCACAGTAGATTATACTAGAACAAACCCGTGATAAAGCGGGTCCGTGACTGAATTAAAGTATAAAACTATAGGCGCAAGCCTTATTTTAGTAAAGTCATGACGATTATTACAATTAAGATAAACAGTTGTCTCTGCTTTGAAATCTTTCTGTTTGAACCCGTCGAACCGGAACTTATAATCAATTATTGGTAATATTAATTATTTGGAAAACAAAAGGTCCTGGAATGAAGTATTTTTTAATCAACAGCATTGTTCTATATAAGTTATGAATAAAGTTGAATTCTTTGATTCGCTGTTTCACGTCATGCCCGCTAACAAATTGAAAACTGTACCTATACGCCTTATTTTTAGTCCAGATTTTTAGTATTCGTATTTTTATTCTAGAGAGTCATTAAAATACTACAATAGGTAACAGTTTGACAATTTAGTAGTGTCAACCCTGTGATTATGACCCGTGTATATAGCATATTAATCCTGAATACACCATTTGGTGGTGCGCCTGTCAGATGCGGAACGTACAGATAAGGTAATAGGTAACAGATGAATATACTATTGGTATCGGTATCGGACTTGACCCGGAACTTGTTAATTATTGGTAATATTAATTATGTGGAAAACAAAAGGGGTCTGGAGTGGTGTAATTTTTAATCTACACCTTTGTACTATATTAGTTGTATATAAAATTGAATTCTTTGATTCGTCGTTTTTACGTGATGACGGCTGATAAATTGGACCTCGTAATTTTAGTATTATAGATGTTGACATCACAGAATTTATTTAATACCATCAATAAATTTATGGTAAAACCACCTACTGATCTATCAGATCATTGTGTAATAGCATTGAATATTTTTAATTTTAAAAAATCTAAAGAAATAGATAAGGAAGAACGATGGTCCCTTTCTGGTACATTTAAATGGGCGGATCAAAGAAAGGACATTTATATTGATGCTTTATTATAAGAAAAGAGTGTAGGATACATTTTATCTTTAAACAAACTAATTGATGACAATGCTGTTATGTTTTTCAATATATGCTGTGTATACCTATATTGTTGTTGATTATCTGTTTTTTATGAGTTTCTATATCTTGAAACCAATTCCTGTATCTTTTATTCGTCTGTTGAAGTTTACATGTTGATTTCTGATTTTGAAAAGTCTTTACAGACAGCGTCCTGTTATGTTGTACGATTTATTTAAGTAAGAAATGAATATCAATCTTCTTTTCTATTAATAGAGTGATGAAACAGCAAAATTTATATGGTTCATCCTGAAAGAATGTGGATTAGATGTGCCACTATTCCTGAGAGTAAAAAAAACTTTCATTTGGAGGAATTGCACACAGTTTTGTTGAAAAGGTATGCACTTATCATGCCTACATAGTAAGTAAAACTGAGAAGGAAATGGGGAATGTATCAAAGCGACAAAACCCCACCCATAGAGCAGTCAGCATCCGAAGGACACCAATGGTTCTTCAATTTAGCGAAAAACTCCCGCACCCGCTGGCGGCTTTGATAATACAAATTGTACAATATATAAATCAAAGTACTGAATACTGAACATTAAATGACCACAAGTTCAGAAGCACTTGTCTCTGAGGGGAAAAAATCACATCTCTATACCTTAAAATGACATTTATAAAAAGTGGTCTATATTTTTTCTGACACAAGTTTGCGTATGAATGATGCATGAATGACTCGGAATTCCAACTTACTAAACTATTATATTGTAATGATAGACATTAGTATACTCTGGTTTGTTGTTATGAGTTATATTAATATTTGTATATATAATTTTCAGCCATTTGTATATCATAATATTCTGTAATATTTTGATTTTCAGTAGACATGCATTTATATTTTCTGCAAAGCGTTCTTGAGATAAACTTCTACTTGCGTTAAAACACTTTTCATGTATGTGTGCACAGATAAGTATTCACTGAATTTATAACAACAAGCAAAAGGAATGTTATTTCGCTCTCAATAATCTCTTTCCCTTTTTATTACTGTAAAGGTATTGTCATCCCAATATATATGCTTATCAGAGTTTATTAATTAGAAAAAATAGAACTACTATTGAGCATTATTTTTCAGTCTGAAGATAAGGATGGAGTACCATTTTATTTGATGAAGCCATAATCTTTATTACAACTAAAAATGGCAAATCCCAACACAGCAAATGATATAATCAGGTTCAATAGCTTACTATAGCTAAATGCATATTGAAGGATATATCAGACTCTGAATCTGTTAATTGATATTTTAATTTAAGACTGAGACAAATTGCTATTGTATCGGATGTAAGTTACATGGACTAAATACAAGTCAATGAACGGTTTGTTTGTACTATTTGTCCGTCGCTGATATATTCATGTTATCATGAATTAGAAGTATGGTTTGCTGTTGTAGGTTTTAAGTTAACCTGTGACGGAAGGTCTGTGGAAAACCTATATATTGTAAGGAAATTTTTCGTCTTTTCAAATATAACACAAAAAACAGAACACGGATAGGTTAATGCGGTTTCAAATTATTGTTGACGATTTTTTATGATGGCATCGAAATCTCATCTATTACGTCATTTTCGAAACTATAAGAACTTTGATTGGCTAAGTCGGACGTTGGAAGAATTTGCTATGGAATGGTGATTTTTTGGCTACACCGAGGTCAAAGATTTATCAACTTGTCGTTTTTCCACAACAGCATTGAGACATTAACAATATCTTCATACATGACCGTTGTTCCCCTGAACACTTACAGTTTTAATTAACAAAATCGCCAAAATCTAAGATTCATCAAAGTCAATGTTTAGCTTGTCACGTCACACTCATTATCATCAGCTGTTGAGCACCTCGTCACAGAAGTCGGCAAATGGAAATCACAATGGAAAAGTGGATTTTGCATACATTTTAAGGTAAATACGTTGTTATCTATGCCTGGGATAAGAAAATACTTAGTTTTTCAAAAAATTCAAAGTTTTGTCAACATGAAATTTATATAAATGACCACATAATTTAAATAACATCGAAAGGAGAACGCATGTTTTGTCAAAATAACATCTGTAAAGCTGAAAATCCTGTTGACTTGATGCAATCTGTTTTCTTGTATGCCATCATATAACATCCTCCAATTTTCTTGTGTCTTATCATTGTAAGTATGAAAAGACTGAGCTAAATTTTGATTGTACCTTTCACATGTACTGTTGGTTGTCTGGATGATATGAACCTGTGTTATAATGTTTCAGGTCCATACGTTTACATAGTTCTGCTACAACATTCGAAAGAAAGTTTCTGCCACGCTCCGAAACGAAAGTTGTAGGACATCAATATCTACATTTTATTTCTATTTAAAGTTTTTCAGCTATTTCAGTTGCTTCTTGTGTTTTTAAAGGGTGACAGGTACCATGTGGAGCAGGATCTACTTACCCTTCCGGAGTACATGAGATCCCCCAAGTATTTGTTAAGTTTGTGTTGCTCAGTCTTGAAGTGAAGCTTCTCCAAAAAATAAAAAAAATATATTATGTTTATTTGATGTAAAAATTTATATATCACATATTAATTAAAATTATTGATCAATCCTTCTAGATAAGTGATTAAAATAAAAATTTAAATCCCACTATCCCATCTCGTCTTATCGCCATTTTGACGGCATCTCCGATACAAATTGTCACGTGATGAGTATATTTGAATAAAATATCTGAATACCACAAAGCCCAAAAACAAGCATCTCCCTTTCTATCTACCAGATGATCCTTCCACAACCATGTGTCCTTGAATGCTTGTAATTAAAAGTCTTTTGATCATAAGTTCAATTTCCGAACTTGGAAAATGATCTTAGGAGCCAAGATTTCAAATGATATGCGGTACCACCCAACAAAAATACAGGTATCTCAATTCCATTAATATTGACTGTATGCTGAGGAAATAGCTCTTCATTCTCTCCTTGCTGATAAGTGTCGGAGTTACTGAATATGCTCGAATCATAGACTCGGCCGGGCCATCCGACATAGACGTTGGTAAAGCGATAATTTGCATCTACAACTGCTCGACCAGTGAAAACAACCCTTTTCTGTTGTGATAATCGGTCAGATTATCATGTAGTGCCACTATTGGAATATGTGTTTCATCTATAGCCCCGCCATTTGTTATAAAAACAATGGTTCGACGAAAATCTCTTATATTGTCAATTACTTTTTGACCTGTAAGAATACTCATATACTTCGGTATTGAATGGTCCCTTTTAACTTTATAAGTGTCATTTGTTATTGTGCAAGACGTCGACCACTCAACAACAAATAGATATTCGAACACATCTCTGTTTTTGTGACTCATTATACAAGTATTTCACTTGACCCATATATTTCATCTTTCAGTAATGTTACTTTTTTTTGTCATTATTTCAACCTGTAGCATTAATATATAAAAATGATAGAATCTGAAGCGAGACGATGTATGAAATATTCTTACTTTGTACGATAACAAGACAAAATATTATTATTTACTGTTGCATTACATTTAATAGAAAAAGAGTACTTTGTGGCAAATAAACCAAGATTTTTATAGAAAATCCACAGCCTTTAATGAAGAGTTTAGAGAAGGCGATAAATGTTTACTGTATTGTTTACTATAGTAACACATTTTTTAAAAGTTAATAGAAACAAACAAAACTGCAATTTTCTTCGCAAAAACGAGATGTTTTATTTCAAAAACACCATTTGCATAAGTTTTCAATTTATCTAGTAAATAGTTGAGCCGAACAAAAAAAACTTGTGGAAAGGGTTCCGCGGAACCAAGTGTCTCGCCTAACTTTGCTGTAACTCCCAGGCTCGACAAAAATGAGGAAAACAATCAAGAGGAATATTTTTTTTACATAAATAAGGCCGTTAGTTTTCTCGTTTTAATTGTTTTACATTGTCTTATCGGGGCCTTTTATAGCTGATTATGCGGTATAAGCTTTGCTCATTGTTGAAGGCCGTACGGGGACCTATAGTTGTTAATGTTTGTGTCATTTTGGTCTTTAGTGGATAGTTGTCTCATTGGCAATCATACCACAGCTTCTTTTTTATATAACAATAAAAGAAAAATATCAAATGAATATACACATGTAAGAGATTATGCAAAAAAACCTGATACGTATTCAATTGAGAAACGTGAATGGCTAAAGCAGACATCGAAAAATGGCCGGAGGTATGCTACCCGGGCATTGTCAACTACCTAGTTTACAGTCAAAGTTCCTATACACTACAAGAACTAAAGGCTTACACATCCCTGCTAGCTTACAACTATTTTATAAGCGGATGTGTAAAAGACTTGATAATCAATTACAGAAGTGTATTTTTAACTTAAAGTGAAACATTCACAGAGAAAGAATGACAGCTCGTTGATGCCAGAGGTAATTGCTGACAAGGACGGAAGTGTAATATCTGAACACTGCACTTGTATGGCTAGATTTGGAGACGTCTGCTCCCATGTTGGTGTCCTCTTGTGTGCAGTGGAAGCTGCTGAGAAAATAAGGGACTGCAAATTTATGTTTTATCCATTTGCAGGGCAGTGATCTAGTATGTATACAAGTAATGTGAACGACTCCACCAGTTGAGTGCATCATCACCTTTACAGACAATGGAATATTCATGACACTGGGTGCAATCACCATCAAAGCATCGGAGGGGGGCATCGGGCACTTCAGTAAGTCTTTGCTTATTTCATTAATGTGTTTGTAATATTCCTCCACCAGTTTCTTTAATGTCATGGAGCATCTGCACTTTAGATCTTTGCCAAACACTGTCTTTTAGTTGTTCATTTTTCTCTTTGGTTTTCCCATGGAACATTTCTGGGGTGTATTGAGCTCGCAAAGAGGCCCTGAATTGAGACTGTCCCAAATGTACATTGTCTACCAGTCTTTCTACTTTCAACATTGGTTCCACAGCTGTAAGGGCTTCCTCAATACCTTTAGCTGAACGTCCATCTCCATCTGTGGTTACATACCGTACCAGACATTTCTGGAGTCCTATCTGGTTTCCCATCTCTTTCCCCAGCTCAATTGGAAACAATCTTCTCTCATTTAAATTTTCATGCTATTTTTCTGGGTCATTTTTACTCATTTTAGAAATAACGTATTATTGAATTAATATATGCTTGGATATAACGTGTTATTGAAAAATAAATCTGGGTGAACTAAGACATCAATTTACCATTCACCTATTCTATAAAATGTAAATAACTTACTTCCTTAGTCACAAGGAATTCAGAAAACTTAAAACTTAGGCGTTGTCAAGCCATCAGTTTTTCATAAAAGCTTTGGGATGAGAACTGGCACTCAAGTAAGATACCGTTCAGTCATCTGACAGAATCAAATGGAAAGCAAGACGTAGATGATTTGGTGAAGATGGCACAAATCGTATAGTAACACAGTAACAGTTACTGAAATTTCTTATCTTGCAGCCTGCAATGAACAGGTTTAATTTATTGAAAATATATATTTATTGAATAAAGTTTAGACTGGCAGACATGATTATGATGATAATTGCGATAAAATAATCGTGATAACCAAAGATAAATCTTCATATATATCCTGAATAACCTATTTATTTTCCGTTTAATGTTTTGTGCATAAACCAGCCTGCTCGTTTCATTATTTGTCAATTTAGGGTCTTTTTTTATCAATTGCAGTCGACGGATATTAATCTGAAAGAGGACAATCCAGAAAGTATCCCTGCCAAGTTATGTTCAATATGGCCCGGTGGTGTGGTAAGGTGAAGAGGACCATCCAGGAAGTATCCCTGCCAAGTTATGTTCAATATGGCCCAGTGGTGTGGTAAGGTGAAGAGGACCATCCAGGAAGTATCCCTGCCAAGTTTTGTTCAATATGGCACAGGACCATCCAAGAAGTATCCCTGCCAAGTTTTGTTCAATATGGCCCAGTGGTGTGGCAAGGTGAGCTAAAAACACAATAACCACCCAGAAATTCACCAGACGATAAGCTAAACTTATCCAATTTGCAACTCAACTAAAATACAAAAAAGTGAGAGTTAAAGAACAATACATACTTGCAACAGCTCTTGAGTATTTTAGGTAAGCTGTATACACTGAATCTTCAAATCGCCTATTATTGGACCCTTCTGCCGAAAACTTGGGCTTCAAAATATGTGCTACATACTTATACTTTAAAGTTATTGCAGTCTGAGAAGGTATCAACAAGTACACACACATTGGTAAAGATTTTCCAAACTGTAAAGAAAATTGTTTAGATTAAAACATATGTTTCTTGGAGCTTATATCGTTTACCTTTAACTTTAGTTCTTGAAGTTTTTGTTAAAAATGATAGTTTTTACAAATGAAACCTTAAATTTCAAGCATGTCAAGAGAAGATAACATTGCACCATATGCCAAAAAAGTATAAAATATAACAGAATTGGCGAAATTTCAAACCTACAATGTATTTTAAATATAAAATAACAAAACTACATGCACAGCAAGAAAGTAATTAATTGTTATCATTGATAATAAAACAGGTCAATGTAAACTTCTTTTTAACACCAGATATATATGATCCCCAAGGGGAATGAAAGTTTCTGACACAGATGCCGATAATAACGGCGGACACATGCTGACTATATCCCAAATTCTTAAAAATGTGTTGGGATAAAAAGTTCCAGTGTGTCCAAATGACTTTAAAGTACAAATTACATCTTAAAAGGGACATCATTTTGTTCAGTTTAAAAAGATTAAATAATAATGTGGTTGTAAACCTACTTGCTCTTGATGAATCCAACATCCTGGAGTAAAGTCAAATATGTTCTCTATCCATTTTCAGAAGAATCTTGTGTACTTGAATCGCTTTATTCTACAAATGTTCTTCTCCTTTTTGTTGTCGAGACAGGCATGTGATCTTGGTCAACATCTGTATTACCTGGGGGTGAATGTAGTGGATTTGATGTTATTGCATTGACATTATTTATATTTTTATGAATAATATTCTTTACACCAAAAATTTTATTTATAAACAAACGTATGAGTTTGGTAATGACAAGTAAGACAGAGTTGTATATTATACATCTGATAGTTCAAAATGGAAAGTTAAATGTTATCAGCCATGTACACTGATCAATACCTGCAGAAGTGAAATGATGCATGAACTTGCAAGCCCGACAGGAAATCGCTTGAATACCTAGACGTGTCACCTCACACCCCTCACAATACCTTTGGAAGTAATACCTTTAGTCATGCTGGTGATCAGATGAGGGTAGATTATACTTTATTTGAAAAAAGTTTATTACTTTAAAGAATTGTGAACAAATTAGATTTTCGAAAACAGTTTTCACGGAACATCTTTTTATGATTTCAACTTTGACTTTATACCTCATTCCAATATTAATAGTTTAAAAACAACAGATCACGGTAATTAAAAAAAAATAAGAATATTTCCCGTATCAAGTTAGTTAGTCGGACAAAACAACCGTACGATTGACAAGATATCGACACGCAATTACGACTACATCGGTTACTATAGTTTTGTTTCTTTGTGGTTTATAGACATATCGGTGTTATACATCGGGAAAGAAAACAAAATGGCTGAACGGAGAAAATTGATACTCTAAATTTAAAATCGATGGTGATCGCTTATCTCTTGGAATAAAACTTTAATATCTATGAATTTTAGTATTTTTATACAGAATGAAAATAATATCAATTTTTGATTATTTTGCGAAGTTTCCCTTTAATTGCAGGTTAATAAATTCCTTGATTATATACTGTAATTACCATGTTAATATATAAATAAATATATTAAACTATATATCCAGTCGGGAGAAGACCGAGTGACCATATTTATATACCCCAGTCACCCTTGTAATCACAGGAAGTAAGAAAAGTAAAATCACAAAAATACTAAACTTCAATTAGGAAAATCCATTAATCACATGCCAAAATCAAGTAACAAAACGCATCTAAAACAAATTGACATTGACTATCATATTCCTTATTTGGTACAGGAATTTTCAAATGGTGGATTAAACCTGGTTCTATAGCGCTAACACTCTAACTTAAATAACAGTCTCATAAAATTCCGCTATATTTACATTGGTGCGTTAAATAAATAACCACTATAAATAAGATAGTCAAAATATGGGTACATCAGTCATCATCGTATAACCATTTTAACAGGAACAATTTAACAGAACACAAAAACATCAATCCGATGCACAAGCCATGCATGCCGTCTGCATTATTTTAATATATCTCTAGATTATAATACCTGAAAGCGATAAATTACACCATGATTATCCTTCTAAATCATGTTTTGCCCTGACATTGGATCATATTAAATCAATTTTCCATTTGTTCTCAACAGTTTCTTCAATCAGGTCGTTTTAATCTCAACTGACAACTGAAGGCTGCTTCAATTATCTTCAATTAACAGACTTGCAAACTACAAGCTTCACGACTACATTGAATTTCCAAATAAGGTAAAGAGTGGGCGGAGCTTAAACTCCGCTTGCGATCTTTCTTTTGATAAATACAGCTTTCACTCAAATTATTTCTATTATTTGATGTGAAAAAACCTTATAATATGGAAAAAAAAAACATATGAGATATATTTCATCATTTATGCGATACGCCTAGCTTACCTATTGCTACATTTAGTACTGTGTCTGCAACGTCAAAAGTCGCCCGCCATTAAACATTTTGATGCAGATAGGGGAAATAACTCCTGCACTATTTTTTTATTCGGTTTTGCGGTAAAATCACCTTAATGCCGCTGCGTACTAAAGAGTTTCCAGTTGATACCACGTGGAGGTGTGACTTGGACTTGGTCATATTAACTCATTTATCAACCTTTTTCTTTTTGTTTATTATGAAAGAAGATTTTTTAATTCAACATTTTTTTATTAGCTTGATGCCATACAAGTTTAACCCAACACGACCTTTTCCAATGTAAAAATAATGCTTCATTAGATGGCAGGAAAAATTCTTCAGATGGAACTCTACAGTACAGTGCATCTCTAATGTATGAAAGCCAAATATAGTGATTTTCTAACGGGCTTAATGTTTCTACAAAAAACAGATTGAAATAAATAATGGGGAGAGTCGATTATATCCTTTAAGAAGGCAGAGGAACATTTCCAGCACCTGTATACGGAATTGATACGACATTCCCGTGCTTGCATTTCATTTCATAATTTCTTGATAGAGGGTTACTGCTCTATGTGTTATTTTGCTGTTGGGTTTCTGTCTTATTGACGTTTACCACATACCTCCTTTTATTCATACACAAAAACAAATAGCACAATCAGCATTTATATTGTGATACAAAACAGTTTTGAGAATCATACATACAAGCTTACATTAAATTAATTCAATATTCATTGGGAAATTCAGGAAATTTTATGTTTTCTATAGCATTATGCTTACAGTACCATGTATGCAAAAAAATATTGGTACAGCAGTTTTGCCATATTAACATGAAAAATAGAATGGTCTTTGCTTTTAAACTACAAAATCATATCAACAATGACGTTATAATTTAAAAAAAAAAGTTGTACTATGAAAACAAGTCAATTCATGTTTATCAAATTTGCTTATTCTCATTTTTTCATGCTTACATGAAGATATTCAATTTTTTTCACTGTACATCGCATAGAACCAGTGATCTTTAAATATCATTGACGCTCGAATCCAAAAAAGGCTAAATAAAGTACGTAGTTTACGAGCATTGAGGACCAAAATTTCTAAAAATGTTGCCTTGCAACAGGCCACCTACGGACCCCTCAAAGAGTTGTTACAAGGGTTCTTAATGTGCGAATAGCGTGGCACTCTCTGTACACGAGGCATTGGATTTAACGTCCCCCTTCTGACCGGACGTGACTGCGAACTTGATACATCCCGCACAGCCAAACAGACGCCCGCTTCGGCAAAAGTTTTACTGCCGGTCGGGAGAAGACCAAGTGACCATAGTTCTATACCCGTCACCCTTGGGGACAGCTAAAAAAAAGCATGAGGAGAAGAGAAGACAGAGAGGAAAGGAAGCGCAGAAGGAAATGAAAAGTTTGAAGCCAAAACAAGGAAAAAAGAAACGAAATTATAAGGCTACGAACAATGGGGAAAATAAATCTTGCTATAAATGTGAGAGTGAATTAGAAGTAATGGTGTTATCAATCAAATGTGATAACTGTGAATGTCTCTTCCACAAAGCGTGCGCAAATTTTTCGCAGTGTGGAGTTTTAGAAGGAGAATCTGACCCTGATTACTTTGATTGTGAATTTTGTTAACTGACTGATATGACTAATTATTGTTGAATTATCTATTTAGATAAATAAATTATTTAATGTGTTAATAAATCTCTTCTATAATAACTAACTAACTAACTACTCCGTGACTTCTGTTATTCAGTATAAAATCTGGTACAAAAGGATATGAGCTGAAATACAAAATGTACATGAAAACATAGAAAAACAAAACAACAATAAAACACAAAGAGACAGCAATACAACAAATAATAGTCAAAGCACTCACATTTATAATATTGTTTGTTCATAATAATAATATGAAATGTTGGCCGGTAAACGTCAATTAGAGAGTACTTCAATGCAAACAAAGATGGAATACTGTTTTACATTTTTTACACTTTCTTGCTCACTAGGTGAATTGGGCTATGGATGCTATATAGTATGAGAACTGTCTCAGTCATCACTAATAGCTTAATTTGTGTAACACTCACACTTTCAAATCAATAAAATTACAAATTATTAAACTGTCGAGAAATAAAGCTTGTTTTGTTCGTCCTTAAATCATAGGTCACGCAAACTGAGGAAGATAATAACGTAACAAGTCTATTTAATTCATTTCGATTGTTAATTTCATAATATTATCATAAGAACAATCGTACACACAGTTTTTTGCTTCTCGACTTTTAAATTGCTACCATTTTCTTCATTTCAGGATTAGCTATGTCTTTGAACACTATTGTTATTCCAAACATTTACATCACTGGGGTCAAGTTCTACTTGCCAAAGAATCCTGTTATTGGAACTATTTTTCATGCCCAGATAGACAGAAATAATAATTATGACACAAAAGCCATTGCTGTAAAAACACTCGACTCACACAATGTTGTGGGATATCTTACCAGACAATCTGCTCAAGCGATGTATCCACTTATTGAGGAAGGACATGGTTTTATGGGGAAATATTTTTTTGACAATTACCAAAGATCCAGCATTTTATGGTGGGAAGATAGTTCAAAAATGCTCTCTGAAAATGCAGATACAAGAAAGAGATTTTGAAAATGTTAAGAACATGTTGTGTGCAGCAGATGTGAAATTTGGTACATATTGACAGTTTTCAACAATAGGCAATCTTCTCCGAAGGTCGATACTGTTTTTTTAAAAATCTGAAAAGTGGCCGAAAATTGACGACCTTCCGATGATATTAAATATGTAGGCTATAAATAAAATAAAACGATAATCCGCATGAGCAGACTTAGTTAACTGATGCATTTATAACAAATATGAATAATTTGACTGGAATCCTATCGAAAAATAAATGGCCGGAAATAGTCCGGCCGAAGTTTGACGATCTATGCCGAAAACACCCTACGATGTTTGATGTGATCATGAACTTTTCCATATCTTGTCCTCAGTCAGATATTTAATATTGCATTAACATTCCATAGGTTAACAACCAAATTCATCATGTTTGACTAAAAATACATTTAACGTTTTAGTGTGTAACCAGTAGATGAGAAAGTAGGTTAAGTGGCCGAATATACCCGAAAACACTCTAGTGGAAAGTGAAGTTTCAAGTTATTGATAGCGTCTTTTCAGTCGTCATTATAAACTCTTGCATGAAGTCATTCTCGTATGAAAAATGAACTAGTCATTCAAGCTATTAAGGAAGTCTAGTTGTAAACTATTTTTTTTAAATTCTTTGAAATTTCAATTTTCATCAATTTATTTTTATTAATTTTGGTCTAAATTTTCAATTCACATAAAATAAATAAAAAGGTCTTTTCACTACATCAATATTTATAATGAAGCTACAAATTAAACAATTATAAAAGTCAAAATATGTTTATTTCAGACTGGTAGTTACAATGCAGATTGCAATCTCTTAGTTTCACCCCCTTTATTTCAAGCAATAAGATGATTCGCGCACATATTTTTTTACTCTAAATTTTTCAGATTCTTAAGAATTTGTTTATAAAATCTTATATTGACCACATACAATGTTTAAGTAGGAGGAATTGCTTAAAAGCAGTGTTTTTGCAGATGGCGGTATTTTGGGCAACTGTATGAGTTGTTATGATTTGCTATTTGATAAGAAGTAAGCATAATTTTAGGAAATTTAATGATGTAAAAAACTTCTTTGATAGTCATTACAGGGTTTTACTTAGTTTTTGGAGATTAGCAGTTGCACCAGAAAGAAAAATTTGGATTTCACACATTTTGTTAACTTTTACTCGAATTTCAGGAAACATGTGCACTCTGTCAAAAACACGCTTTTAATATTAAAAAATGAATTTGAATAATGACTGTTAATCTCTCTGCTAAAAGTTTTAATTGTTTGCATATGTGAATTTAGTATATAAAAGTCATATAAAGCAATCAGGCTGAAATCTTCGAAAATATGCACTTTTTCGTTCTTGGCCTTTGATCTCGATTTGACGGAAATTGCACCGTAAGATTTTTTTACGACCGAGCAAAACAGATAGTACAGCTGTGTAGCTTTAAAATGATATAAATTTAATTTTATTGTAAAAGTCACTCGCCTATTATAGTTTGTGTCATATATGTGACCTTGTCAGGGACTAAGAATTCAGGATGTCAAATGACATTTTGGGTGGGAAATTAAAGTACAACATGAAGAGTGGTTTATCTAGACCTACAAAGTACAAGGACGTTATTTTGCTGTCAGATCTCCATAAAGTTAGTACATATCTGTATTCTGCTAGAAACCCAGTCCTTCTTCGCCATAGGGTTTGGTACAACTTAGTTATGCATTTTGTCTCACGGAGTCTAGAATTCCTCCAGCAATTGGAGCCGAACTATGTATGTAGGAAAGACTACCATGCAATTAATTGGTGGTTGTGGTATATGAGGAAGAGCTCAGGCAGTTGGGCCCTGAGGTACAGGGGAGCCCTGGGGCCTCGGCAGAGGCAGAAGGGGGGTCTGAGGGCGACACTGAGGATGAGGTTAAAAAAAGGGGGGGGGGAGTTGAAGAGCAAGAAAAAAGCTCCCAGTGAGGTGGCAACACATTCGGGGCGACAGACTGGATAGGGTTCACGCCCGAGCCCATCGTGAGGTTTTGGGAGTCCTGAAGAGCGTTGCAGTGAATCGCAACTAAATAGCCATACCCTCCCCAAGAAAATCAAATGGTTGTTGCCTAATAGGTTAGCAATAAACAGTTGGGAATTATTCATTTTTTTCATTCCCTTTTCATTGCTTTCTTGCAATATTTAGCTTACAGTTTGTGTCATATATGTGACCTTGTCAGGGACTAAGAATTCAGGATGTCAAATGACATTTTTGGTGGGAAATTAAAGTACAAGATGAAGAGTGGTTTATCTCAGACCTACAAAGTACAAGGACGTTATTTTGCTGTCAGATCTCCATAAAGTTAGTACATATCTGTAATCTGCTAGAAACCCATTCCTTCTTCGCTATAGGGTTTGGTACAACTTAGTTATGCATTTTGTCTCACGGGGTCTAGAATTCCTCCAGCAATTGAATCTTGCATCGTTCACATTCCAAAAAGATAAAAATGACAGAAATTATGTTACACTATCAAATGAAACACGTCAAAAAAACTGGCAAGGTGAACTTGGCAATTCAGAAGCTTATAGATATTTGTAGAAAATGTAACCAAATCTGCCCTCAATGTAGTGATACAGAAAACTCAAGAGAAGGATTAAGAGACAAAGTCGGGATTTCAAGAAAAAAAGGACTGAACTTCAGAAAAAAAAGAATAAGAAAGAAAGGAGACTTAATATCCATGAATCTGTTTCCTATCAATCTGAAGTTGCGACAATAGGATTATTAGATACTGAGGCCATTAACTATACCAACGCCATTAAAAATGTCCTATATTAGCTATATTTAAAGTTGAATTCTTTGATATGCCGTTTTTACTTGATGACGACTGACGAATTGGACCTCGTTATTTGAGTATAATAGATTGATATATTTATATATATATACAATTATTTGATAGGGGTAAAAAAATCACGAAAGACAATTCCAGACTTGGAGAACTTCGAAGCATTTTCCCAAATGCAGTTATGCTTGCCCTGACAGCATCTGCCACACATCAATTCAGAAAAGAAATTGCATGTTATTTACAAATGCAAGACTACAAATTAGTACTCTCATCATGTTACAGAAGTAATATCTTCTACTTTTGCCAAGAGGCTCCACTCAGTATTTCAACTGATAGGAGATAGTACACAAAAGACAGTTATATACTACCGAAATATTGAAGCTTGTTCTCAAGTTTAAGCACTATTTTTTTTTAAATAAGCTTAGTATTGACCATTCCTATTGTGGAGAATCATCCTCCAAAAATTGTTTATTTGCTATGTTTCATCATGCTACAATGGACAAAAACAAGAGAAATATCTTGGACAATTTTTTTTTAATCAGATTGTAAAACAAGAGTTATTTTAGCCACAACAGCATTTGGAATGGCCATTAATGTTCCAGATATCCGATATGGAATTCACCGGGGAGCGGCTTAAAGTCTGAATGGTTTATGCAGGAGAGTGGTAGGGCAGGTATAGACGGTCGGAATCCACCCCAAGAGTGCTGGGCAGTTCGAGGACGCCACTCAGCACCGGTTCCACTAACTGGTATTCTATCCGAGTGTGTCCGCCCTTGGAGAGGTGGGAGTGGACTTCACCGTGGAGGATAAATTGCACGCCCGTCAAATCTCTACCTGGCGATGGGCACTTCAATCTTGTCGTTTTGACAGGGAGAGGTGTTTGAGAAAACAGAGCACTGAAAAGAACTGATTTTGATTGCAGGAAATAGATTGTGCGTGTAGTATATTATATGCTACTAAGAATTGTAAATAGAAATTTTGATACTTGAACTTACTTTGATAATTTTTCTTCGCTTCGAAATTGCCACCTCGTGTCTAACATAGCCAACACCCCGCATGTGGCTTTCTACACGGTGTAGATGATAGTTGTTAATATCTGTGTCATTTGGTCTGCATTTTCTGTGAGGTCACTAATGACATTATCAAATTTGCACCAGTCTATAAGTAGTTGATTAGCCAGGGTCTTGTTATTAGATCTATAGCTTCCTTTTATTTTATTCAAGTTTGACAAAGTTTGGTAAATCCTTCAATGATGTATATCTTATAAGTAAAAATCTATTTTATGTTTTGAATATTAAAATTAAATGTTTGCACATCAACCATGGTTTAAGTTATTAATTGTAAAGAAAGATCATAGCTTTTTTTTAAATAACATAAAACATATGCATAATATATGAAGACCTGTTGGTGACCTTCTGTTGTTGTCTGTTCTATGGGTGGGTTGTTGTCTCTTCGACACATTCCTCATTTTCATTTCCATTTTTTATATACATAAATATTTAAACAGAGGATGAAGAAGATGTATCGTTACACATTATAAAATTGCTTTTGGATGCAAATGAATATAAACAGTTATTTTTAGGTCTAGGACACAGCACAGATGATTGTATATACAAATACTTTACAAATTTAATAACCTGGGGTATGCAAATAATGAGCATGAATGACACAGCAAAGGAGAGGGACATGGAGAGACTTCTAATGAAGATGAAGCATGAAAACTTCCAACTAAAAGAAAAAAATCATGAACTTCAGAATACTAATGATGAATTAAAGGAGAACAAGGAGTTGTCCACCATGGATTTGAGTGTAACAACATTCAATGAACAGCATTAACATGATAAGAAATATTGTGTTACAATTGAAAACTTTTCAACTTTGTCTCTTTCACATTTTTAATTTCATGTTTTAAATTATAGACTGGCATGTCTATTTGTTATACACTTTTTCCTTTATATAAATTGTTCTGTATATATAGAGAATAATTCATGGCAAAATCTGTATCACATGTCGTATCATCATCCTGAGACACCAATATCAGCCCAAGGGTGATAGTTTAGGGCATGAATTAGCATTAAAATTATTCTATTCTATTCTTGGACTTTCTATACGTCACATAGTTGAATATTGAACATCGAAAATGACACATTCTTGTTTCTTGAAGATCTATATTGATATTAAGTATACCATTTTATAAAAAAAAAAAACCATATCAAGTTCAATGTTCTTGTCTGATGACTATGTGCACAGTTATGCTCCTAGTCCTTCAACATAGAAAATTCACATAAATGATAGTTTTTTCATAGTTTTTTTCTTCACACTTCGAGATATTTATTTGATAATTGCTATATAGTTTCATCATCGCAGTTAAGTTCAAATTAATCGAGTCTTATGATTTTCTTGAGAGCTTTGGTCATTGGACATCAATGTAGAAATGAGACATTGCTTCATCCAAACGTTGTGTTGTAAAGCTTTCAAAGTCCGCTTCATAGGTTTAACTGGTAAGATATTCCTTTAACAATTTTGCAGATAAGGTGTTGCTGTTTTGTGTCTTGTCGGCGTGAATGTTCCGTCTATTATCGTCAGTGTCCTGATGTGTTGACGTCCCGAATCTCTCAATTTCGTTGCAGACGAATATATGACGTCACATGTTGTTTGCAATGGCAGAAAACTTCTTGAAAGGTCTGATTTGTATACTGATCAACGGGGGACCACTCCCAAATAATTAATTCAATCGATGAGGTTTGCGTTTAAAATACCGTTTTGAAAATTCGAAGCGACACATACGTCATCTTTCATCGCCGCCATGACACCCCATATGAAATCTACTGACCCCCTACGGGACCATAGGGTGACCCCACGTGACGGCGTTAAACCAATCACAATGTAAATATTTTATTTAACATGAAACAACTGAATTAAGCCAAGAGTCCATATCAAAAAAAATCTAAAACATGATAATAACAACATGAATATCAAGAGTATGGTAAAAAATAATTCTGTCGAAGGTGATCACTCCACACTAAACGTTTTTCTTTGGACCAGCAATAGACCCTATCAAAATGCTAGACAATAGGTCAGACATTTTGGAAGAGTCAATGGTAAAAATTACCTCATTACTTACAAACACAGCTACCCTTCACAATCAACATAAAAGAGAAATAACTCTTGAAATACAAAAATTAGCTAATTGCGTACAATGGGAGGCAACTCAATTGATAACGCCGTTTAATAGATTTGCCTCCCCTTGTTGCGTCATCCGGTGCTGTGTTAGCATGTGGTTTAAGAAAAGAGCATGTTCCTGCCACATTTTATAATGTATTTGATTATTTTTTTTATTTGATGACAATGCGATGGAAAATAAGAGAACTAGGAAACCTTCAGTTTATTTAAGGATTTCATTCTACCTTTTTTTGATATGCAGAACGACTTCGCATCAGTTTACGAAGTTGGAGATTTAACCTCTGAACACGTGGTTCGACAAAATCAGATAAAGCAAGTGTAAGCGTTCATCCAAAAATTCCTACGTCTACAAACACGGTGAATAAACTGGATAAAACATTTTTTTTAATAATACATATTAATGATGATATTGTGAAACCACCTGCTATGAATAACAACTCAAATATGTTGATCTTATTTTCAAACCCCCTGCAGTGTCAGGTGTGATTGCTTCCCCCTGGGTTTTTTTCAGGTGCGTACTATATTTATGAGTAACATCTCAAATATTATGATATTATTTTAAAACCCCCTGCTATTTTTCTTCTTTATAATTTATATTTAATCTTACCCAGATTGGTTTAAGGAGCTTCATATTGACACTTGTTCATTGTTGCTTATTGATACCATGTTTGGTTTAATTGTATATTATTGCATCATTATAATAAAGCACCTCTCACCAAACATTAGTTGTCAATTAAAAAAAAACCAACTCTAGTTTGTCAAGCTTTCCAGGCACAAGAAAAAAGTATTGTTAGATAAGAACACCGAAATTAACAAATTATCAAAAACAATCGATCAGATGCAAATAACCAAAGAGACGGAACTAAAACAACTAAAGCAAGAAAGTGAAAAATGTACAGTACAGCTTAAAGAACAAATAAATGAGCTAAGAAAGGAGAAAATCAATTATGAAATGGAAAATGAAACGTTAACCTTCATCAATGAACAGAATCTAAAGGAAAGCCTAAATTTGAAGATTGACTTTGAAAAAAGAATTCAAGAGAACTGTATGAGTAAAAACTTAAAAGATAGGATTCAGTCTTCCAATATAACATAAATGGAGAACAATTGGGAAGAGTCAATCACAAACCAAAAGACATGTCATGTAAATCTGACACTACTGGTGACAATGAGAATTATTTGCTTACTGAGGAGCTTAATAACCTACAGCCAGAAGCTTTCAACCAGGATGACCTTGAAGTAAAATATCCTGAAACAACAAGACCTACTGATACATGTCATATAATATTCCGAGATAATGACTCCGATTTAAAATTTGTTTCAAAAGAGGCGAGTGAATCTCAAAGCGTTGCTATCAATCAGAAATTGACTCAAGTTAACAAAAGGTCAGGGAATGTTAATGCAAAAGCAGTAAATTTTGGTTTTCTATTTCTGCGTTATAGTATTTGGTCATTGACATTAGGAAACTCCTATCAGGATCTGTTTACGATGGTATCAAACACACGTCATACACAGTGGAGACAACCCAAGAATTCAAAAGTTCGTCATAGCATGCTCGTACTTTGTTACTACATGTAGGAATAAATAATTGAAAGAAAGAAAGAAAGTGCAGATGCTGTTGTTAGAAAGATTGTGTTTATTGTAGTCGAGGCATTAAAGAAAGTTGACACAGTAATTATATCATTAGTTGTTCCAACCAAATACTCAGAGCTTAATGAGAAAATAAAAAAAAACTTTAACAATCATCTCCACTATGCACATACTATACATTTTTGTTTACACGACAATTTCTCTCATCACGAACAGGTGCTTCCTCATCTTTTCAAGAAGAAGCCAAAGAGGCAGATAAATTACCTAAGGATAAAGCCCTAGAGGTATATCCTCTAAGGCAGAGATGTCAGAGGTTCAGGTATCGCCCAAAAAAGTCGAGCAGAATCCGGAGGATAGGTGTATTGTGTTCCTAGTATGGGAACACATCAGAATAATGGTGCCAGTCCACTCTTTGGACAATTTGCGGACTCTAGCAGAGGAGCGGTTCCCAGGTAATGGGGCTGCAACCCTGTTCTTCCAGGACACGTTGATTGATCCTTTAATCACTCTGAAAGACATCGTGGAGATGGAGTCGCCTAGACCGTCCATAGAGGTCCGCTTCCTAGATTCTACAAACTTGTAAAGTCCAATCTAAGGACAGCTCAACAGTATGTGTTGAAATTTTGATAACCGGCAGAGATGTTTGTTCCTTTTTCATTCAACTCATCTTGATCCTGGGCTATGACAAGTCCGGTAGAACCGAAAATTGAATCTAATATTTCATAGCGTTCTTTGACGATGATGCGAATATTTCAGATCAATACTCATCAAAAAGCGACGATGAGAGTGATAAATATGATGAACAAAGTGGTGTAGCTTTGCAAACACAGAGTACGTTTTCTCGTAGTAAAACGTCTTCGGGTACTCAAATCACTTTCAAAGACGGTGATGCGAATATTTCATATCAATACTCCTCAGAAAACGACGATGACAATGCTAACGGTGATGAACAAAGTTGTGTAGACTTCCAAACACAGAATACGTCTTCTCGTAGTAATCACACATCCCGAGATCTGGAGACTATCACCAATCGGACAGTTTCTCGATCTGGGAGGACTTTACGGATTTCATCAAGACTGGCTGATTATTTATAACACTGTACATTTTGAAATTTCTAATGGACCAAAAAACATTCACAAAATTATTAAAGTCACGGACCATCTTCATTTTAAGGCAGTTAAGCTGCCTAATGCGAGCACCCTGGACTTGTGTGCTACCCAATAAATGCTGAAATACATGCCATTCTTATCATCTAGCTGACTACTATATTATTTTTACCTTCTTGGACAGTTTTTTCATACTTTTCATTCTGGATTACAAAAATGACCAGAAAAAACTTAAATTATCGTCGATTTTCCCAAAAGTTTTGAAGTTGCACATAGGAAGTAGAGCACATAAGAATCCGTATGTAGTTGAGTAACCCCTGAGTTTTTGGCTAAGATGTCAAAGAACAAATGTATGACATATTTAAAGATTTCACTAATTGCAAAACTCGTAGGAATATTGTTTGTCGTCAATACGTAGTCAGCTACGTATATATACGTCAGTAGTCAAAAATATAAGTTCAACTGATCACGCTGTTGGCGGCAATTTTGAATTAAAAACAAAATTTTTAATTTGGACGCAAGGGTTCAAATAAGCGGTGGTCTGAGGTCTGTGCGCGGGTATGTAAAGGTACTAGTAATATTTTCAGGGGGAAGCAACTCTTGGTGTTCTCGTGAATATTCATCATCAATGGTGCGTATTGCGTTATCAGCGTCTCGGTTGTCGATGGTCTAAATTTTCAATTGCTCGTTTTGTATGTCCCTATTTTTTACATTTTCTATATAATATGATGTATTTCGATCTACACTTTCATTTATTAATAAGAAATAGTAATTGTTTTGTTGCAATAGCTTGAGATTACTGAAAAATATTTTCAGTCGATCGGGAAAAGTAGGTGGGGCTTATTTTCCTTATTTGGAAACTGATTCGTTTTGAAGCTTGACAATTAATTGAAGCACCTGCAGTCGGCCGATCATTTAGCTGAGACTTGGTAGACCGTTTGCGAAGGAAAAGCGAAATTTAAAGTTTATAAGTAGAGCCATGTGGCTGTTATTGTTTATATGTAAGTATAAAAACACTCGTTGTGCCGTTTAATTAGGTTTAGTTCGTCATTTCGAGTAGAAAAGTGAGACCACGTGCCAATATTTAACTGTCTGGAGGCTGTAGCCTGAAAAAAATAGACTGACCATGCGGTCGATATGTGTTAATCAATTGAAAATAGTAACTGTCTCTTGAATTGCTGAGATTTTTCTCTTGTTAACTTGTTTTCTCTAATTTAAACTGCTCTAGACTGTAACATGTGTATAGTACTGAAAAAATTTAATTTGTGAACAGAAATTTTCTTTGGACCCAAAATTCCACTCATACTTTGAGCAATATCTGGCATGAGGAGTCAGTGCTTGAGCTAAAGACCACCCTCTGGCAGTAATCATTTTCATCAACAGACCTAGTCAAATTATTTGCATATATACATGTATAAATATTTTGCTATGATTTTTGGTGGGTTTTTTTTTATGGGGAGGGCCTTAATTTGAACCCTTTTCTCCATTGGTATTGTTGTTGAAGGAAGTATACAAGTACTTATCATCCTTCCCTACGACTATATCAATTGTAACACTCTCCAAATGTAGGTGTGAATACGTTTTCACAGTCTCGCCCATGTAACTCTGAGGGATATAATTTAACTGCTCAACAATCTCCATCAGTCCCTCGTTTACAAGTTGATGTTGTGGAGAACATGGATTCAGAATAAAAGATTATAAGTCTAAAATAAGGGTTCTGTGTGTACACCGACACGTGTCGTGCAAAAGACATTTTCAAATATGGGTTCTCTTCGCGTTCGAAACGTCAAATTCGAGAAATCGGGGGGAAAATCATCGTGGTACCGTAAATGTTATATTATAAAAGTAAAAATACACTTAAAAAATCAGAATTTGTAAATATGTTTTACAGTTTATTGTTTAATAAATCATATAAGCCTTACAAATTGACATAGAGTGTAGTACCCTAGAATGTGTTCAGACGTGTTTTTTTTTTCAATTTTCAGTGGCAAATATCTGAAGCATATGCAAAATAACCTCATGTAAATTACACAGGCTATATTTCGATGTCAAAGAAAGGCTAATCAAATAACGTTGGAAATAGTGAGTCATTCATTTTTGAAAAGCCAGGTCATGATATAATTGTCAATAGAAAATTCAACAAAAAAAAATATGTAGCGTGCGATTGGTCTTGATTATTTTTTTATTATCTAACCTTACTACAAGTGGCTGCGTGTTTATAAATCTAGCTCAGCTACAAAATATACCCTTTATTCTGGAGTCTTTTTTTAATGACATATATTTAATTCTTCTTTAGAATACCTTTACAGATACATTTTTTTGAAGAAACGGCTTTTTATTCGACTTCCAGAGTCGTCGTTTACTTGCGCCGATCAAAAGATGAGCCGTTTCCAAAAAAAGAAATCTGTTTTATTTATGTTGACATTTTTATGATTCATATTACTGGTCTTTTTGATTATTTTGTCGTTTGATCGCATTCAAACTTATCCTTATTCTTTCTTGCATTTCTGCTATCTATACCGCATCATTTCCAGGACAGACTACTGAATCTAAGTGAGATTTGAAATATTTCACAATTTCAGACATTTACACCCGATCCCACCTCCTTCTTATTCTTCTTCTAAGCTTGCTTATTTTGCTTGTTGAGACTAGGTATAGCAAAATCCTCCTGATGAGTCTATGTAGACGAAACGCGTCTGGCGTACTAAATTAGAATCCTGGTACCTTCGATAAAAGCGGGACGAAAGATACCAAAGGGACAGTCAAACTCATAAATCTAAAACAAACTGACAACGCCAAGGCTAAAAATGAAAAAGACAAACAGAAAAACAATAGTACACATGACACAACATAGAAAACTAAAGAATAAACAACACGAACCCCACCTAAAACTAGGGGTGATCTCAGGTGCTCCGGAGGGGTAAGCAGATCCTGCTCCACATGTGGCACCCGTCGTGTTGCTTATGCGATTACAAATCCGGTAAATAGTCTAATTCGTTAGGTCATATTCATGAAAGGGAAAGGGATTCCGACGTAAGGAACATATCCGATATCATTTGTGAAACTTTTTCCGATAACTTTTACACCACTGGGTCGATGCAACTGCTGGTGGACGTTTCGTCCCCGAGGGTATCACCAGCTTAGTATTCAACACAAATATCAAGTATGTGGTCATTTTTTAAAATTTCCTATTTAAAAAACTTTCGAAAATTAAGGATTTTTTAATCCCAGGCTTAAATTACCTTAGCCGTGTTTGACAAAGTTTTTGGAATTGAAGATCCTCAATGCTCTTCAACTATTTAATTTCTTTTAGCTTTACACATATATTGGCATAAGCGTCACTAATGCGTCTTGTGTAGATGAAACGCGCGTCTGGCGGACTAATGTCTTATGAAAAAAAAGTCTTAAAAAATTGTTTATTCTCATCAGTGCATATGTTTTAATAAATGTAAATTGATTTCAGAGAGGAAATCCCAATAGACATACTGATTGGTCCTCATTCAGGATGGGTTTACATTTATCAATTGATAAAATATTCGTTGGATACACATACTGGATATTGTGGGTGTAGGTGCACCGCAAATTTAAATTTTCGTCAAACTAGGAATTTTCTAAAGGCATATACGTTTGCAGACATTTAATAAAAAATATTGAAAACAACACGTTATTAATTTTTGATTCCGAAGCGCTTTTCTGGATTTACCTTCATCAGGAACGCTCAAAGCCAAACATTTGAAATTCAAAGATGTATAAGTACCGAAACCGTTGGAGAGCTATATATAAAAATTAGCTAAAATAAATAGCCAAATTCATCTAAAGCCACCAATCTTAATTTTAAATGATACCCGATTTTTTAACATTTAATGAAAGTTGGTACTAAAGGAATTATGAATACTCGAAAATGTACGGAAAATGGGATAGTGATGGGTCTTAGTGGATAATAAAATCAACGGTACCAATTTTGTTGCACCAGATGCGCATTTCGACAATACATGTCTCTTCAGTGATGCTCGTGGCCAAAATATTTGAAATCCAAAGCATATATAAAAGATGAAGAGCTATAATCCAAAAGGTCCAAAAAGTATAGCCAAATTTGTGAAAGGAATCAGAGCTTTGCATGAGGGAGATACATTCCTTAATTTATAATAATTTCTAATATTTTGTAACAGCAAATTTTAATAACACAAAAAATCCGTATTTTCATGCCAGTACCGAAGTACTGGCTACTGGGCTGGTGATACCCTCGGGGACTAATAGTCCACCAGCAGAGGCATCGACCCAGTGGTAGTAATAAAATCAACGGTATAAGTTGTTGATAGGTTTAAAAAAAAATAATCTTTTGTTTATTTACAGTATTTAGCAAGGCTTTTCACCTCAAATTTGAATCCCTTATTACATGAATCTTTTCAATTAACTAAAACTTTGGATTCTAGTGGCACCTATTCATGGTTCACTTTTGCAAAAGATATTCTTTCTGAATCTAACATTGATATAGATAGACTAAAAACCTGTGATAATTTAAAACAATTAAAAAATATTAAAAGCTATATTAAACCCCAAATAAACTCATACTACAACAACCTGTTGATAAATAAGTTAACATCTATTGATGATAAAAGTAAATTAAATTTTTATAAAGCACTTGAGCCAAATCTATTGATCAAACCTTACCTCTCTATCCCAAAGTTTGAATTTAGAAAATTAATTACAAAACTTAGAATCAGTGACCATTCATTATTAATTGAAAAAGGGAGGCATTTTAAAATTCCTCGCGAAGAGAGACTTTGCAAAAAATGTAAAGTACTAGATGATGAGAAACATTTCCCAATAAATTGTTCTCATAATTCAAATATTAGATTAACATATTTTGATTGCATTAATAGAGAAAGTAATTTATTTGCTAATCTCACTGACAATGACAAAGTTATATATATACTTAACCCATCAACACCAACACAAGTGAATAAACTAGGATCCTGTATAAAAAAGTCAATGGAACTGAGGACAGGGGACCCTTTAATATTTACCTGAATTTGTGTATATATATTGAGTTACTTAGTTATTGTCTTTATTTGTTTTTGTTGTTGTTATATGTCACAAACTGTAAAGTTTATATGGCAATAAAACTTTGAATTGAATTGAAAATTGAATTGAATATAAGTTATAAAATATGTGCGGTTTGAATGTTTTTAAAAGAGTTATATATACCATTTCCCCTTCGATAAATTTAATTAGATTGAAGAATTTTCTGTATAGTTAAAGAAATGATAGAGCTAAATTCATTTAAGTGACCTTACCTAGATTTTGCCGCTAATTACACAATAATTGATTACATAATGATTGCATAATAAAAATATTGCATTCATTTAAAAGATAAAGCTTTTATCTATATATATATACCTCTTATTATTTCTATGCATTCATAAGAAAGTTACAACATTCCAAAGGTTAGTGATTGGAAGTAGAAGAATCTTTGTATTGTCCTTTAGTGGCAACCTCAAACTTTCTAGTGCAACTTTTCTAGATATAATTTTTAGTATTCGGCAATTGTTCTGACATCGAAGAAGCTCAAACTCAGTACAATATTTCAGTTTTTTTAACCCCTCATCGCTGATTAGTTATTTTCTAAAGAAATCGTCGCGAAATTGAATGTTCTTGCTTCCTATGCTTGCTCTTTTGATCATCATCACCTTCTTTTCGAACAAACCGATAAATTCACAAGTCTTGGGTTTTAAATTTTTTTTTTTTTTTTTTTTTTTAAACATATTTATTTATAGTGGATTGGGAAACAAGTTTTGCAACTTATATTAATCCCTCTCCACTTTGCGGGTGGTTTTAAATGCTTCTGCCTGTTCTAGTAGGCAGCAGTAAATCTGGAACTTTATGGTCTAAATCATAAATTCCTATCTTGAAGATTCTGTGAAATTCACCACTCTGTAGGCGAGTATATGCGTAAGAAAATTAAATATCTCCCAAGTTATATCTATGGCATTTTCTCTTATAGTATGAAATGAGTCACAATTAAATTGTTTAACAGACATGCAGACAAATTCAAAAGATATACCATAAATCTATGTACATTAGAGTTCTTATATTATGTTGATTTAAGACATAAGGTGTTTAAATATTTTCCCCCGAGAGTGGATACATAAGGTATACCCTCTGGTCAGTATAGGGGTTCGTTTCCAACCTTGCAAGTTGATCTTTCACCTGCTCCTATCATATTAAGATAATTTTGTTTAACAGCAGTAAAACGCTTGCCGAACTGGGGCGTCCGTTTGGCTGTACGGGATGTATTATGTTCGCAGTCACGTCCGGTCAAAAGGGGAACGTTAAATCCGATGCCTCGTATACAGAGAGTGCCACGCTCTCTACACGTTAAGAACCCTTGCAACAACTCATTTGAGGGGTCCGAAGGTTGCCTGTTGTAAGGCCAAATTCCTGTCCCTATCAAAGATATCCTCATTTTTTAGTGGCAGTCCAAATTTTCCCGATCATCATCACAGGTGGCCTCTATCGTATCAACCTACCTATTGTATTTATTGTGACTTTGTTCTCGTCCTGAATATGCATGAAATATTTGCCCCTGGACGTTAAGCAACCAACAATAAATGTTACCACGAGGTGTTGTTATTCACAACGACCAACTTTTTGTCCTTTTTCTGAATTGTCAACTCGGTGTCAAATGTAACATCCCAAGCTTTGTACATCGTTCATGGAAACCATTATCAAGTTTCAACTCTTTAAGAAATGTGGTTATGTCTTTAACAGGCGCGAATTCTAAATATTGTTTGGTATTTCCCAAATATATGAACACCTGCGCTTATTGATTCCATATTCATTTTTTACGAAAAAGGGGAATTTACAAAATTAAATAAAATAATGAATCAACTAATCAACTGATCAAACACACCCGACCATGCGTAAAATTACCTCTTAAGTACCTTTTTTTAGATAACTTCTTCATCTTTGGGATGGTCTAGCTTGTCCGGAGTATCTTTCCCTTATCCTTTTTTCAATTTCTTTTAACTCTTAATTGGTAATGATAGCCCCTTTCTTTGTTAATTTTTTCATCTGGTCGGACATTCGTCGTCTTAACTTCTGAAAATCACTCTCTCGGTACAATGCCTTGGCCTGTCCAGGTAGTTCATCTATATTGCTTCTAATATTTTCCAATATCCTCGGCCAATTGCAGCGATTTTTTTTCATAATTCTTGGCAATAATTATTTTCTCCTTTGGAGAAACTTCGGCACGCACCTCCTTTGCTTTCAAAGCCATTTTGCAACGTTTGGATATAAATGGGTTTTTTTTTGTATGTCTAATCAGAGGTCTCAAATAAATAAACAACTTCTTTTGGACCAAAACAGGAGGTCCCTTAACTTTTTATCTGCTTTTTGTTTAATTTTATTTACATTTTGATGTATAATAAATAAAAAAAAGAAGAAAATATCGCTATTAAGTTTTTTTATAAATATTTAAGTTTGAAATGACAATATTGTAAAATTAATAAATGCACATTTTTTCTTATTTAACAGTAACTGAAAACCGTACGAAAAAAACCAACATGATATAATTACTACTACCATTGTACTATGAATTCATCACATAACTAGTTTGTAGCTGTTTAAATCCGTCATGCTATAAAAACCATAGATATTTAATTACATTGTAACCTGCCTAATCTGATATATGATTGCCAATGAGCCAACTTTCCACCAGAGACTTCATGAGACTTAATGCAATAGAAGTTTACAATTATAGGTCACCATACAGCCTTCAAATGAGTTAATCCCAAGCCAAAGAAGTGAAAAGTATATTTAAACAAAACGAAATTGACTAACAGCTCGAACAACTGGTGTTACATGCACACGTATAAAAATTGCGGTTTTTATCCAACGCAATCATAGGTTTGAACGTAGTTTTCAATTTAGACTCGTTTAAATATAATTTTATATACATAGATATAAGAATATTTGCTATGAATGTCGATGAGAAATCTCACCATCCAAGTTCAGTTTGTAAGAGTTATAAGACTAAGTAGGACCTTTGACATAGAGCTTAAGGTTACAATGAACAGCAAACTATAAAGGGTACCAAATTACCTCTGTAAATTCATTATAATGGGAAAACCATTAGTCTACTCTATAAAAAAAGAGGAACACTTATGAACGACATCAACAAACAACAACCACTGAACATCAGATTCCTGACTTAGGACAGGTGCAAACACGTTCACTGGGTTTACACATTTTAATAGGTAACAATTTTTACTTTTATTTTTTTTTTAAACATTTTTTAGATTCAGAGAGTAGGAGAGACATTGTTTTCGATGGAACCCTTACATTTTTTTTATATAATTTAGTCTTCGTGTTTTCAGGAGTGCATTGGTGTCTTTAAAGAAGGCTTGATTGTTATACCAAAGAGAGGTCAACATAAACAAATTATGGTTGTCTATAAATCTGCATTGGTAAACGAGAAAGTATATGGTTGTCAAAAAGTACTTAAATTGCAACATAAGGATATAGTAGAATGAAAACATATTTTGAGGAAATTGAATGTTGTCCATGACTGTACTGGAGGGTTGTAGGCTTGTAGAGACAAGGAGAATTGAAAGAGTTGAGCAGGAAGATATTACTACTGAACGTTTGCATTTACAGCACACCTATGCTCATAACACATTTGTTGTAAATAACTTTGCAATTTAATATAATACAACGAGAGACTAAATGGCATAAAAGTAATTAAATTTTGTATGCAACACTTCTTTTGATCGGATGGCAGTGTTTTGTAAAGCAGATAATGGACATAATTTTTTCATGTAACCATAACATCGTCAACATTTTTCATGATTTACTCCAGCTTAAAATAGAATTTATGATAAAATTATAAGGAATAATGGTTAATCAGTGTGCACCACATTTTTGATGTCATTTAGAATAGACAGGAAAATGTTAAGAGTCATTTCTTAGTTAAAATCAATGGGGGTAATTTTGTAATTTCATGTTACATTTGATCCATAAAAAATATTATTTTGTAATGTATAAATGTTTGTACAACTGTACAGAGAGAAAAAAAAGCTGTGTGCCTTATTATGATTAAAAAAAGCAACAGATTTTATTTAAAGTTCAATTGTTGTAATGTCATTATAATTCAATTAGATAAATTTAAGATATCAATCAAGAAATTTCAATATTCTTTAATAGGAAATAAAGCACACCTTTATGATAATGTATTTAACATTCATGTATATAGAGGGGAGATAATTGGTAATTTATATTCATAATGTTCATCTTTTATTCATTGAAACAAAAGAGAACATAAAAGGCGTATCAACCATTCAAATGCAATTTCCTTTTAGTAATTGTTTGTATTTTTCTTTATCTTAATGATGTCGTTATGTTCAACTTTGTATACCATAACGTGGCCGAGGTGTTCCGTGACCTTGGAGTTGCCGACCAAGGGTTAGCCCGGGTGCGCCTCACATCGTTGAGCACACTCTTCAGGGCCCTAAGGGAGGGGGGCTGCTGTGTGGATCCCATCCATTGGGTGATAAGCCAACTTGAGACTGTGGGGCTGACTCCAGATGACGTGAGCGCTGAGTGGGGAGCCATGGCAGCAGTGTGCCAATTGGCGCAGTGGGAGGCTCCACCAACCGTCACGCTGTCGCCAATCAACTCGCCTGCAGTCCTCATGCACTGGAGGGCGCAGGTGGAGTTGATGGCTCTCTTACAGGGGCATCAGCGTCAGGCCTTTCTGGGGAAAGTCAACCTCAGCTCGAGTGAGCCTTTCCAGGCGAGCATCTCTAGTGATCAGGGGAGTCCACCAGCCAAGGCAGCAGTTTTCAATTTCAGTTGGACTTTAAGAGGGAATTTACTGCTGTATTAAAACGTTTAGCTGATTTCTCCTGATGATGCTTCATTTAAGGTGTATAAAATATATTTTTGAACCAAACTCGGTCCATTTTGAGGAACCTGATTTTCCGGATAATGTAAAACAATGGTTCCGGAAATTCGGGTTTTACCGAGTTTGGTGTACAAATTATTTTATGATCTCCTAAAAAGACATCCGACAAACGTTTTAAAAAATGCAGTCGACATGTTCCCGCCTCGGATGGAATTGTTAGTTATATTATTATTTCTGTAGTGATTAATTGGAAATATTTTGCTCAAACAAACACAAAGTTCTTACTAGTATGCATTTTGTTTTGGCCTTCAATGAAAATTTGATGGCGTAATTGGGTCTCAAAGTTGAGAGCAAACTATGCTCTGAAAGTCCAACCGAAAATAGCAGCTTCAGCATTATGACGTCGACATAAGGCGTCAAAGAAAAAAATATAATAGCCTTTCAAGACGTCATAATTATTTGGACTATAAATGGTCGGGTTGTTGTCCCTTTAGACACATTCCCCATTTCCATTCTCAATTTTAAATATAGCATATAAAAAAAATTGTGCTCAAACATAAACAAAGTGTGTGCCGTGTTTCACATCATTATACTTATTATCAACCAGTGATATTGTTTGCCTTAAACTAGTGGAGAATAAAGGCTTTTTCCCCATTATTTTTCAAATCCGGTATACACACACCAGTACTTAAGTAAGAAAAAGACCCAACAGAGACCAGTTACTATAGGGGCATAATAGTTACACCAATAACTTAGAAAACCTTTGAACATCATTTTAAAACAAACTGTTGACAGAGCAAAAAACAGACCTTCAATTTGGATCAAATCATGGCAAGCTTAATTATTTCAGAAGCTAGATATGTTATGTTACATACTATTTGAAGAAATGATATTATCTAAAGATGATTGATTGTTGGTTGCTTAACGTTCAGTGGCAAATATTTCATGCATATTTAGGACGAGAACAAGTTCACAATAAATGCAATAGGTAGGTTAATACAATAGAGGCCATCTGGGATGATGGTCGGGGAAATTTGGACTGCCCCTGGAAAATGAGGGTATAATGGAAAGAGAGCCTTTGTGTAGTGGTTAGTGCATCGGACTACTATCACAAAGGTTCCTGGTTCGATTCCCGTTTGGGATGAAAATTTCAATAATTCAGTTTTCGGCTCTCCCTTGACACCATTTGCAAGTATGGTCTTGGGGAAACGATGATAGTCCGTCGGACGGGGACGATAAATGGCTGACCCGTGTTAAGAGAGAGCCACATCCCTTGCACGTTAAAGACACCCTTGTAGATTTCGAAAAAGAGTAGGCTAATGCCGCTACAAGGCAGCACTCGCACCCGCAAAGTGGAAAGGAATTAATATAAGTTGCAAAACTTGTTTCCCAATCCACTATAAATAAATATGTTTAAACTAATGGATAGGGACAGAAATATTGCCTTGCAACAGGCCACCTACGGACCCCTCCGTTTTTGCAAGAGTTCTTTACGTGCAAAGAGCGTGGCACTCTCTTGACACAAGGCATTGGATTTAACGTCCCCCTTCTGACCTAAAGATGACACAGTACATGATGAGATGGATAGCATCTTACCCGCATCACCTTTACTGCATAAGTGTAGAACTGCTAGTGGAAGATACTGCCATTTTCCTAGGCAGTAACTTGTATAGAAATGGCTTTGTTCGAACATGATCGTAATATAGTATTTTGATAACAGTTACCTCCCATTGAAAAGTGCATCCCGAATAATCTGTTATTTGTGTTTCTTATTTCAATGGCTCAACAGTTACTGACATCAAGTTGTACTCCTAATTTTGGTCATCTGTTAGCACCACTATAACGGATTTTTAGGAAATTAGGTCAGCACTTAGTCTACGTGTACCAGAGTCGAAACTTCCGTACCATCATTGTTAATTGGATTTGAACATATCATTGTCGTTTATCGGGACTGTTCAATATTACATTTTTACAGTTTTTGACATCACCAAAAATGCATGTTCACATTCGTAAGTCTCTAGGTGTAAGTTCACCACAAATGTTTTCTATTAATTCTAACGTATTTCTCTATTTTTTTCTACGCAATTGATTAAGATGTAATAATGAATCTCTCATACATTTTTTTATTAACGTTATGCCGTTTAAAAAGACCAAAATACTTTTTTTGATACATAATTTATAAGATGTAACACAAAGTCGATCAACATTTCTATGTAATTGGTATACATATAAAATCATTAAACGGTCAATATCACATTATACAAATTTCAACCATTATTTATGACTAAAAGTTATATTGTACTATTTTTGCAATAAATTCAACCACTTTTCTGAATTAATATACTAGATATTACCTCAAATTATAACTATTATGAGTTATTGAATCAGATTAACCTTTATTCAATCGCTTAAGTGGATGAGATACAGTTTTGAATCGTCCAGTTTGTGTTTTGATATTTTTTTTTAAATTTTACAAGATTCAACCTCTTTTTCGTGAATTATTAAATAATATGAGATGTTACCTTAAATAAATAACTTTTAAAGATAATTATATAAGCTATAACCTGGTACTGTTAAAAGGTATTTCGAGGAGCCTTAAGAAGGCGACAAATGAGATGCGTGCTCTTTGATTATTGTCTTATCTGCCTCCTACATGGCATCTTTTATCGTTACCCGTTTACACCACATCTTCCTATATCTACAAACCTTTCGTCTTTTCTTGTGACATTGCTGTTCTTCTTTTTCTTTCAATTCTCTTTTTCCTGTATCATATATGTAAACACCAAAATTACAAGTAAAGTCACAAATAACAATGGAAGTAATTGGAATATTTTCTTAATGATTTTTTTCTTAGTTTAATTCAAATAGAACTAGGCATGTTCACAATTAATGCTTAGTCTAAGTTAATTGAAATTGAAAACTTAAAAGATAATTTAAAATTTAATTCAAATAGAACTAGGCATGTTCACAATTAATGCTTAGTCTAAGTTAATTGAAATTGAAAACTTAAAAGATAATTTAAAAAAATAAATTAAGATTGAATACAAAATACACCTGGTTGAACATAATCACACTTTGCTTGAAGTTATATATAAAAGTAGAGACAGATACTAGAAATCTGAATCATGTTACTGAAAAGCTGCAAAAGAGTATTATAGAATATTGTACTTATAAATGAACATATTTTGGATCGAAATGTTACAAACATGTTGTTTTCATTTGTCACTAATCAGTCCAGCTTCTCCCTGTATCACATATGTAAATAACAAATTTAACAAATCACGTCACTAATTGCAATGAAATTAATTGGAATATTCAATGAGGAATCTGGTCCAATTTCCATTTTTCCACTGTTTAATTGAACATTCTTATATATCTTTCCAAATAAGAGTCATTTTCCAAGCTATTTTGAAAATGGCATTTAACTTCTTTTACCACTATTGAATTTAGATAGAAAAATAAATACCTTGTTGAAAATAATCACACTTCACTTGAAATATTTGAACCTTAATGTTCCTCAGGACACATTCTTGGAAATCTGAATCATATAACAGAAATATGAAACAAGTTCTTTAAAATATTGTCAGTACATAGAAAATAAACATATTTTGGATGGAAATGTCATCAACATATTGTTTTCCTTTATCAACAAACCTCAGTATCAGCCGTTGCTTTATATAAGTATTTATTGTTAGATTCTTGTTCTGTGTCTTGGGATCCGTCATCCTGTCCTGTCTCTTCCTGTATCCTGTAAGCCAGTTATAAAAATAAACCTATTGACAAAGACTGCAAATTCAACAATTGAATGGCCCAACAGAAATGAACTTTTGAAAAAGAACATAAGTACAAACATGTCCTTACTAAATCAAACTAGGACACACTTGTCCTAGTAACATAAAGTCGAGACATTATTGAACCATCAAATAAAGTTTAAAAAAAATATGTCAAAATCGCATTGAAATTGGGAAAATTATCAATGCACTGGTGGCAGGTTTGGTGAACATTCTATACAAATATTAAAAAAAAATATGGTTGATTTGTAAAAATATCAAAATAGTTGTCACTGATGAGTCTTATGCAGACGAAACGCGCGTCTGGCGTATAAAATTATAATCCTGGTACTTTTGATAACTATTGTAGTTGAGTTCAGTGTGTTTTTTTCTTCTTTCTTTTCAAGGTAAGTTGTATGAGGAATTTGACAATTAAATTCAATATAGATTTTACATTCAGCTCTGTTTCTGTCTTTTCAGTGTCCTAATGCCTGTACATGAATTTGTAAGTTTAGTTCTGCCAATAAACATCTATGACTGCATGTTCAATGACACGTTTTATTTTTGATGACAAATCCAATTTTCCACGTGTCACTTGAAAGTGTGGACTTTTCCAATGTCGTGAGGAGGAAATAGTTCTTTGGCAAGGTACCATGCAAAGTTTGTATAATGTTCTTGTAGAACCTAAAGCTCTTCAAAGTAAAACAGTGGCGATCCTTATTCTGATATATAAAAACTAATTCTTCAGAAACACTAATTAACTTTGCGACTCACTTATCTTTCATACCGACGCTTCTGGGTCAAAGATTGGTCTCTTGGGACTATTAAATTATCATTTTCCTCTAAAATCTTGAAGGTAGACTGATATAAAGAGATAGATACTTGTGAATTAATTAAGACCTGAAGTTATTTATAATTTGTAACCTAAATCAATTACATAGGTGCCTTAGATAAGTGTAATTGCTATTTTTTTCAAAAATGTTTAAAATAACTTATTCAAGTAATATTTTTGTCATTATTTTCAAAGTATGCCTTTATCTCTATACTCCTCTCACATCTGATAAATTCTTTATTTTAAGAAATAAAATGTTGTTTAAAATCATGAAAACTTCATTTAGTCTATGTTTCTATTGAAAATTAAAATAACTCTATCAAGTAATTTCATTATTTTTTAAATAAAAAAATACTTATATAAGTAATTACAAAAAAATAACTTGTTTAAGTAACGCCCCTGACTGTACATGATGAAAAACTGTCATTGCCTTCTTATGCTCTGGTTAGTATATGAACTAAATATTAAAATAGCAGGCATTTCTTTACTCGGAATGCAATTTCCAGAAAAATAAGGTAAAATATTCAACGAGTGACCAACCTATTACTTAGAGCACGAGATAATTAGTTATTACATTGGGAAATAGCTTTTTGTTTCTCTGAAATTAAAGTGAATAATACAAGGAAGTAAATCTAATCATTGCCACCATATTCATATCGCACTGTTTGAAATTGATGACTGTTTCAAAGTACATGATTTACCCTCAATTACTGTGAAAAGTATCCCCTTCCCCACCCCATTTGATATGGACCTTTAAGAGTGCATACTTGGGAGTTTGTAGGAAATCTATGACATTACTGTCACTCTTTTACAGTAACTGTTGATCTGTACGAAAAAGTAATAAATGGACCTTCTTATAATTGAACATACATTGTCTTATCGGGGCCTTTTATAGCTGACTATGCGGTGTGGGCTTTGCTCATTGTTGAAGGCCGTAAAGTGACCTATAGATGTAAATGTTTGTGTCATTTTGGTCTTGTTGTTGGTAGTTGTCTCATTGGACATGCTGTAATGTGAAAATTAACTTTATAATTAGTATAATGCAGATTTTTACAAGTTTTAGGGACCCAACCCAAATTTCAGTACCATTAGATACTGGGCCCCCCTGTGTTTTTTCTCTGACATTTCAAGTCGTCATAATTATTTGAACCATTAAAATTACCAACCCATTTGTTTCTGTCCTGAGTGGTTTGCTGTTCGTTGTAAGCTATTGTTGTGTGTTAAAGGCCATATAATTAATTGGTACTTTTAAAAACACATTGTCATCGGCAGTGGCTGAGCCAGAACTTTCAATAAAAAGGCGGGCTGCTCCAATTATTGTTCAGTGATTCCCTTTATTATTAACCTAATTTCTCTTCACAAACAGGGGTGGAGCTCCCTCGGCCCCGGAATCATCAATGCTTGGACATTGAGGGAGTGTTGTCTGAGACTCTCATTGGATGCCGCAACTTCTGCTATATCTACAAATTTCTTATGAATGCATTTTTGTTTTATAGTTCACCAATATAGTGAAACCATAGACATATATGTGTTTCGGGAGGGGGGGGTCAAAAGTATAGACTTTTGTCAACTATAAATCACCTCAGACTCTATTTACACAACGTGATTACTCCCAATTTATCTATCACTACCTGGTATGTGGCCTCCAACTGACTGCCGTGAGTGACCAGGTAAGTCAACACCTCCAGGTTTTCCTCCCTCCGCCGCCAACATTAATGGTGTCCTTCCAACCTGTAATATCAACATATAACAAACATCAAAACTTGTGTCATAAACTGGACAATGTTGTGTAATAAATATAAACAAAATATATATCACATGAATCAGTGATCAAAACTGAATTTACCTGAAGTAGAACCTGTCTTGAATTTACCTGAAGTAGAGCCTGAGGACTTGAATGCGCCACGGGTACAGGTTCTGGTTTTTTGACTGTACAGTTTTTCTTTGAGGCGTATTCGATCGCCTATTAATCCAACACCCAAAGTTCTTCATCAGACGACTTTGTTTTTGCAAGATCGAAATTAATCTTTAAGAAATCCAAAACCAAGTTCAAACAGAATTCGGAACTGTGTAATATCGTTTTGTGTAGCTTGTTATAATATTATTTTAAAGATCAAAGGAAATCTACAGTTTTCTTCTATGCATATAGATATATTGATTTTATAGTAATTGATAATTACTACTTATTGAATTGTATAAGAATTATATTGTTATTATTTCAGGGTCATTTTCTGTTAGAATATTAACATCAATTCAGATGAAATAAAGAACCTAAGACCTATAAACGTGTTTGTGTTTATTTAAATACATGGGAAGCACGACTACAGTTATATTAATAAAGACAAATAAAATAATAATATAACATGTTATTAAGATGATAACCAACGTCAATACGAAAAATCTATACTTCAAGACCATCTTATATTATGTGTTGATACGGAATATTTATCAACAAGTTATTTCCTTCCGATGAACTTTTTTTTAGAAAAGGGACGAGATGTTCTTTGACATACCCCTGGTTCATCAACTTTCTGCTCAGACACTGGTGTCGCTTTTCAAAGTCCGAGTAGGAGCTGCAAGCTCTGGAATACCGATTAAGTTGGGAAATATATATTAAACTAGCTCCAAATCTCTTATCTATACTTTCTATCAATGTAGAAATATAGTTCTTAAGTAGATTTGTTACTTCAGTTATCATGGGATCTGTAACTTTGATTTCTAATACATGCAACCTCTTTCCTTCTTCTAGATCATGTTTCAACTTTACAATAGGAGATTCACTTTCTATGACTTTATTTAATTGTTCCTTTGTGTACTCTAGTGTTGATCCAATCTTTGAAAAAGCCTATTGTTCCCTTTTGAAATGTCTTGCTTACTATGGACAACAACGGCAGAATTTCGCCAAGAATATAGATAGTTGCAATGAATTTCACTTGCTTCACTTTTTTGTACAACCCTAATGCTGTTGCATCCTTTTCTCCCTAAGCATAGAGCGTTTGAAGTATTGCTTCATATTCTGAATTAACAGCTTTAACAGATGAGTCAAGGTAGAGCCATCTAGTTGTACAAGCTTTCTTTAATCTTTTCGAAGCCCCTTTCTTGGATTCTTCGGTCGTTAGATTAAGTTCTTTAAAGGTTAGTTGGACTTTCAAGAAAGCATGCATTTTCTTTGGTGAATGTTGAAACAATGCACCATAACTGCATTAACCATAAGTGAATATTTTTCATATACGAGACATTCTGAAGTGTATCAGCTGATTACAAGAGGGTTCATTTATTTTAATGTTGCAGCTACACGGGATCTACTGCCTACCATTACTGAGGCACCGTCTGACACAAAAGAACAGAGTTTGTATTTCTTTAATCCATACTCTTCTATTTTCTTTATTATTCTGTCAGTAATCGTTGTGGAGTTTGCTGAATCTGATTCTTCCAGCAAGTTATCAATTGATAAAAAGGCTCTTTTCACTTTGCATTCTGTCTTGCTATAGAATTGTACTAAAAAACAACTGCTAATTTAGGTGTTAAAGCTGAACTTGGTAGACAACCAATAGAAAAATATATAAAAACACAAGCAATTCTTTATTGGGCTAGATTAAATACTGAAAACATAAACCCGTTACTAAAAGAAAGTTATACATTAAGTAAACACCTTAATTCACAAGGAGTTTATACACGGTCCAGTTTTATAAAAGATTCAACACAAGAAATGAATATTGATATACAAAAAGTAATGTCCTGTCAAAACAGGGAACAAGTTAACAAATTAAAGACTTGGATTAAGAATTTATAATAAAAAATAGTAATATGAGGTATAACGTTGTCTGTTTGGTAAAACTCCTTTATTGGATAAGTCCCTTTTCACTGGCTTGTGTCGTCCTGTTGAAAGTTGTTTTACAATTTCTTGTGCCTCTACCTCAATTGGGTTGGAAAAGCCAGCACTGTCCAACAACGAAATTAATTTACAAATTTGGATATCTTATATAAAATTTTAGTCTTGATAGCCTCTGGGTTTAGTAAGTGTAAGCTGTACTTATATATGATTTAAATGTGGTCAATTTTAATGCACTGCTACGTTTTCAATTATTTTTTGTCATTTCGGGATGAAATGATTCTAAGAAAACTAGAAGATTCCTTCAGCACATGCAGTGCTCTTTATTGTCAAATTCGACTCTGAAACTAGATACTGTTGTAAGAGAGGGACTAGCATGCGATTCACCTATTGAAACTGCAAATTATCATACCCACATGATTTTCTACAAATAAGAAAACAATTTATATGGGGAAATAATTATTTTTTTTGAAGAGTAGGTAAAAAGCAATTTGTATTTCATAAATGATATCATAGATGATAGAGGTCAAATTTCAGAAACATTAATACTTTCTAAAAAGGCAGGACAAAATTTATCATCCTTACCCCCCCCCCCCCCCCCTTAAAATCAAATGGTAGCTCCCTTATTCGTTATATCTGTAGTTTTGATACAATTGAGGTTTGAAAAAATCGTACAAAAATGGCTACAGAAGGGTACATAAAACCTTAAACCAGATGCTCCGCTGACTTTGAGTTTTCCGCAAAGTTAGATTTTAAGGGAATTTTTTTAATGTATATTAATCTTGGAATAATGTTAGATTAGAACTTAAACATGTCCTGTTGCATTTAGTTTCAGGTTAAATCTTAGTTTGAGTGAACTAGTACTATATGTAAGAAACTCGTGATATTTCAATTTGTGACCACTATTTCCCCGCTATAAATTGTATGTCATACAAGATTACGAATCCTAAAACAGGTTATTTGACATTGAAAATTTTTCACATAAATAGAAAGAGGTTCAAATTGATTTGAATGTTGGTATACTTGCTTGCAAACATATTTTTAAGGTTTATATACCCTTCTGTAGCCATTTTTGTACGATTTTTTCAAACCTCACTTGGATCAAAACTACAGATATAATGAATAATAGAGATAGGCCATTTAGTACATATTTCAAGGGGAAGCTTGATGCAAAGCATTATTTATTACTGTTTCATTGCATTTGATAGAAAAAGAGGACTTTGTGGCAAATAAATCAAGATTTTTATAGTAAATCCACAGCCTGTTATAAAATTTGAAACATAAATTACTCACTTGATTTTCTATGATGTGCTAGTGTTTATTTTTTACAAAAAGTTCTATAAAGCAACCTGTAAATTCCAAAACACCTCGTGCTGAGTCACTAAACTCGAGCGCACCTTAACAGGTGTACTTGATTTTGGCCATATTTATGTTTGTTTTAACCAATAACTACATGAATAAACTTGATTTAAGGAAATCAATGCTAGCACTGCATGCAATAATCCTATATCTATCAGTCACCAAATTGCAAAATATGAGAGTACAAGGATAAAGGCTGTGGATTTTCTATAAAAATCTTGATTTATTTGCCACAAAGTCCTCTTTTTCTTTTAATTGCAATGGAACAGTAAAAAATAATGCTTTGCATCAAGTTTCCCCTTGGAATATGTACACAATGGCCTATCTCCATTATTCATTATATCTATAGTTTTATACGATTGAAGTTTAGAAAGTTCGTACAAAAATGGCTACAGAAGGGTACACAAACCTTAACCACTCCTCGGTTTACTTAGGTTTTTTTTCACTTGGACAGCATGTTTTTTTTCATTAAGTAGTGAATTATGCACTGAATTATGCACCACCACTGTTGAGTTGATCTTCCTTTTTCATAAATCATAAATTCTGAAAAGGGTGAGTGGTAATTAGATGAAAGGCCGACTGGCAGCAATAAGCTAGTCAAAGTTGGGCATCTTTTTGGTGGTGTGGGACTTACAATCTGATGTTTCGTATACAGGGAGTTTCACACTGTCTTTACGGTTAGAATGGCTGTATCAGCAGTTGTCTCAATGGATATATGCAGTCGCGAAGTAAACAGTGGGATTTTGATTGGAATATACTTGGATTCCAACAACAAAAAAATCAGAAATCTGTTTGAAGTGGGATTTACATCGGGATCCCGCTTCTTTTGGGGGATTCCCAGAATTGTATACCAGTGGAAACATACTTGAATCCTCGTATATTCCAGTGGAAATAGATCCCAGCATATTTCCACTAGGATTTACATTGGTTATTTAGTTTCGTATTGTCTGTGTCCCTTGGACAGTTTGATGCGAGGCAATCCGCAGGTTCACACTACTTTTGTTAATTGTTGAGAAGTTAGTTTTTAGAAATCTTGCGATTGTTACCTTGTGTCCTTGCGTGGTCTGTATAACTACAGGTTTAACATCAACGTGCATGGTTGTAATATGCCCACAGGTATATCATTCAATTTCAATAAATAATTTTAAAAAAATTAGATCGATGACCAAACATCTGTATTTCAAAGGGTAAATGAAGACTGACAATTCTGTATTGCTTTTCATATGCAACACAATACAGAATTTTCAGTCTTCATTTATTGTTTTTTATTTATATTTACCACTTTTTATTCTTCTTATTTTGTAATTCTTTTTCTAAACTATAAATATCCAGTTTGTGTTGTCATCAGCAGTCATGTCCTCTTTGTATAAACTTAACATGTGACCGGAAACGAAAAGATGAGAAATTATATAATAGTTGCACTTAATCTGGACTTAATGGTTTGAAACAGAAAAAAGATACAAATATTATATACCGTACTTCTTAAAACATGATGGCTAAACTTTACTGGTTTGAACAAACTTTAACGGAATTGGTTCCAGCGGTTTGAATGTTAACTATCTTCTTTAACCAAGGATTTAACATTGAACAACAATATTGTTAAAATTATGATATTCCTATTTCTTCCAAAATCACGCACATAAAGTTCTGGTATCTGTGAGAGTCAAACAAGCTGTTCCATGGGCGATATTCTAAGCTTTTAACTTTATAAGTTGTCACTTACATTTTTTTATTTATTATTTGGGCCATTTTTAAAGGCAGTGCTTTAAGGCCTGACTTTTAAGTCACGAGGTTCATCTTTTCATACGCAATCTTTGCAGGGGGTCTTTTGGCCAGAAATAGACCCGGAAATGTTCGAATTTCTCCTCTTCTTTTTATGGTATAATATGGTTTTTGTTTCTTTCATTTACATTGGGGACTAAAGAAACGATCAGTGTGTATTGTTCGTTTTATAGAAATTGTTATTAGTGTGTATTTTGCATTATAAGCAGTCAACCTGACTACAAACTATCATTATGTGTATTCCGTGTGGAAAGAGGTCGGGTCAATTTCGAGTGTTATCTGACATCTAAAGATTCTTTAATTAGTTCAGACGTTGATATAACAATGAAAAGTCGACTGAACATGATTAATATTGCATCTTCTATAATTCAAAGCGGAATTCGGTTTATGAACGAGAAACCGTAAAAGCGTTTCTAGTTATGTATGTTGTCTACGTATTATCCTGGTTCCAGGTACTACGTTCCGGGTATTAGCTATTTGATATATGTGATGTGTAACATTACGATCGGGTACCAGCCAATCTACGTGTGTATGTGTATATGATTTCCCGCCAAAATGGCCGATTTACAGCTAAACAAATAGTCCATAAACGTTCCGTATAATGATATGCAAATTCATGATTAATCGTAACTTTTTTTTTATCTTTGTATAATAAATATAACAAAATGGATTCCACAAAATTGAAAATAACATTATTTTACGAGGATTTCTCATATTTTTCTCACTTCCGGCGCAGTAATACGTATGTTTTGAAGAAGCTCGAAGGATTTGACAAAGTGAATTGAGAAGGAAACGGATAGATATACGTCCTTGCTATCAGGTAAAACAATTTAAATGTACAGAACAAAACATTTACTTCACGCAAATAGTACAGGCTTAAGCTTTTTACTGTCTTACACGACTGTAGTCGAGTGTTTAAACGACGGCGGTGACCTACAAGGTACGGGTCATACTGGGTCAAGTCTAAACATGCTAAATATGTAAACATCTCCACGTGCTATTAGGTAGAAAGCATCGTAATGCAATGTCTACAATTTTTCCTCCTTTATACATCGTTTAACCAGATATATTTCTCTTTCAAATACTCTTTAACACGGATTGAATGTACGTATATTTTCTAGTGTTTTCTTGTCCTTATTAAAGTTCATTTGTTGATGTTTAAATATTTTTGAACGACTGAACACAGGAGTGAATGAATGCAACAATTATATATACTGAAGACTTGGGCTGTAAAATGACAGTGTACGTATATCATACTGATAATTATTCTAGCTGTAATTATGTTAATTTAGGATGTAATGACAGGAATTCACGAGTTATGCCTCAGGCTTTCTGAAAAAATATCAATGACAATGTAAACAGGAACAAAACATTGACACGAATGATGCTCTCTTCTATGTTATAGTTATTTAGGTATGTGTGTTGCACAAGTTTCAAAAAAACTTAAGTTATAAAACTTTTTTTCAGGGCACAAACCCACTTTAAAGAGACTTGTCTACTGCCATACCCATCCTATTTTCATGCTCCATTTGCAAGCAAGAGACTGAATGGTTTGCAAAATTAAAAATCAGGACGGTGTCCAATTAAAACAAAAGAACTAAACTGGATGAATATTGTAGGAGAAATCTAGAGGAAAGTTTTGATTTGTGAAATTGGTTTTCCTGAAAAGTCATTCATCCTAGCCTGCAGAAAGGAACTATAACTGTCCACCACCAACTGACGAGCTAATGTTGAGCTTCACATATGGAATTACTCAAATACCATCAATGTCTATGTTTTCAGCACAGATTTCACAAGTTATGACAAAGCTGTGCTTTTTATTATACCTGTTAAAGAGTTGTATACTAAATTTATTTTTTTTATCAATAAATATATATTGTGTCATTTAAGAACTTGTATTTTGCCAAAAAATGCATACTAGTGAATGAAAGTGGTGCAGTTCATTTTGCTTTGGTATATAGAATTGAATTACAATTGTTCATGTTATTGGAATGCTTATAAAAATAAGGAGATGTGGTACAATGTATATGATATTTAGTGAGTTTATCAAGCAAAAGTGAATAAGAAATAGGTATAAGCAGTTACTACTGTACAATCTCAAACTATGAGCAAAACTCATACCGTAAAGAGAATTTCATATTTACAAGTAAGTTTTGTTTTTGTGTTGAATAATTTTCTTCTATTGTTTTAATTGCAAATATGGGAAGTGGTTAAATGCTAATGAGACAGCTGTTATGGCCACAGAGCTTTAATTGAAAACTTCTTTTTCATTCATACCGGTAGATTTTGCCTGGAGTTAGAAACATATCTGCCAACTTTTCATATTGCACATGGGGGTTTTACGTGAAAGATGGTCAATATAGTCATACAAAACCTTCAAGGGGGCCTTCAAATGGAAGCAGGACAAGTTGCCCCACTGGCTAATCGCCCCCACTTTTTTAAAAACTGCCACAAACTGATTTATCAAATCGCCCCACATGTGAAATTGGTTTAATATTACTCCTGTCAACTCGCCCTACTTATAAAAAACCGGTAATATTTAGATTAATATATACAATGAAAAATAAAAACTCGCACCACTTTAACGAAAACTAATCTACACAGAATACAAACAAACCAAAAATTAATTTAATTACTACATGTATTATTGATATATACTGAAATTAAAATTCTAAAAATAAAACTGATTGTTGAAGAATAACTGTAAGTTTTGAAGCTTAGTTATTTGCATAACAGTTGAAAAGAAGCCAGTTAAATGTATCAAAATGCAATATAAGGAATTTAACTTATATTTAATGGAATAACATCTTTTTCCATAAGTGGGGCGAGTTGGCATTACTAAATTCATCCTGGTTAATAATATATTTATCTAGATTTCACCCATTTCCATTAGGTGGGACCAGTTGGCAGAAGAAATATTAACGGGATTTGGTAATTCAGGTTGGGGCAGTTTTTTTGTCCAGCCTGCGACTTTTGTCGCAGAAAGCTCAACATACATTGTAGGGATAGTGATACGGCGGCGGCGATGTTAGCTCAGTTCTTAATAGGTTTATATTTTAGAAGGTCCGAGACCTGGATGCTTCATACTTTGTATATGGTTGCCTCATGTTATGAAGATTCCGTCGGTCGCATGTCCAATGTCCTTGACCTCATTTTCATGGTTCAGTTACTACTTGAAAAAAAAGTTAAAAATGTTTGTAATGTTAAATTCTCTCTTATTATAAGTAATAGGATAACTATATTTGGTATGTGTGTACCTTGCAAGGTCCTCTTGCCCGTCAGACAGTTTTCGCTTGACCTCGACCTCATTTCATGGATCAGCGAACAAGGTTAAGTTTTGGTGGTCAAGTCCATATCTGAGATACTATAAGCAATAGGTCTAGTATATTCGGTGTATGGAAGCACTGTAAGGTGTACATGTCCAACTGGCAGGTGTCATCTGACCTTGACCTCATTTTCATGGTTTAGTGGTTATAGTTAAGTATTGTGTTTTGGTCTGTTTTTCTTATACTGTTTGCAATAGGTCTTCTATATTTTGTGTATGGAATGGTTGTAAGGTGTACAGGTCTACCTGGCCGGTGTCATATGACCTTGACCTCATTTTCATGGTTCAGTGGTCAAAGTTAAGTTTTTGAGATTTGGCCTTTTTTCTAATACTATATGCAATAGGTCAACTATATTTGGTGTATGGAAATATTTCATGATCTATGTCAGTCGCACAGGTTTTATTTGACCTTGATCTCATTTTTTACGGTTCATTGCTCAGTGTTAAGCTTTTGTGTTTTGGTCTGTTTTTCTTAAACTATAAGCAATAAGTCAATTTTATTTGTTGTATGGAAGAATTGTAAGCTGTACATGTCTACCTGGCTTGGTTTATCTGACCTTGACCTCATTTTCATGGTTCAAAGGTCAATGTTTAGTTTTCTTGGTTTATGTTAAGATTATGTGACAGTTGTAATAACGCTTTATTATTAGGACTATCAACATAATATCAATGATTAGTAAAGAAGAATAGACATTTCAGTGTGTGCACCCTTGTTTTTAAAGTGGGGCGAGTTAGTGAAAAGTGGGGCGATTTGTCATGGATTCCCTTCAAATATATTCTAATGTGGATTTTGGCTTCTTCGTGCATTAGCAAGTTCATAGCCATTGTTAAATTAATTGTTTTCTTTAAAATAGTCGACAAAATTGCTCTTACAAAATTTCCATTTGGGAGCCTTGAGCTCGATTGGGGATATACTCTGCAAAAACTGACAGTTGACAGGTATGGTCATCAAAAAAGTTGACATGTTACTATGTACAATTACCATTATGTTACTTGATGTCCTTGCTATACACACAGTACAGAGACTAGTCAATCTTTGTGAACTTTTTTTTATGGGAGTCATAGAATATGTGTATACAATCAATATTTAAAAATAGTCTATTTATATTGAAAAGGAAAAGTTCTTATATGTCTAAAGAAAAGGGACGGAAGACACCAAAGGGAAAGTCAAACTCATAAATTTAAAGCAAACTGACAAGGCCATGGCTAAAAATGCATTTCATGGGAGGCACAGAAAATATACTGTAAACAGTAGACTAGATATAGGTGAACTGGGTACAAAAGAACTCTAAATCTTAAATTCTACAAACCACCTCTGTTCTATCCATGGAAGATAATGATATAACTGGACTAGAAATACACACAACCTGTAATTAACTGCCTTTACAGCGCTTTCGCGCTTTGATTCATGTGGTGGTCATGATAAGGCACTTGGTAACGAAGTAAGTTCTCCTGGTTTCAAGGCTAAAATATTGGTATTTCGCATCATTAGTACATTATCTTTTTAAACTTATATTAATAGTTCATATTGTTTGAATGATATAATCAATTGATTCAAAACAAATACGTTGAACACATTTATGAAAAAACACTTTGTTGCCATGGTAATCAACCAGGAATCACTGATTTCTAAATATTGGAAAACAAATGTATTTTGTATTTATATCTCCCCAAGAGTGAATGGAGAAACGATATATGATCACTTGGTCTCGTCCCGACCGACTGTAAAACGCTTGCCGATTAACATCGGGATCCCGAAATTTGATCACAGTGGAAATATACATGGACTCCTACTTCTTGCCTCTAAATGCATCCGAGTATCTCTGAAATTTATATATATTTTAATCTAAGATGTATGAAATCTGAGTTTAGTGCGACATCCATTTTGCCTGAAGTAGTACACATTCTCAATTTTCATTCTCAAATTCATTGATAGACATTTATCACATTTTTGGCAAAATTACACTATAATTTCTAAGTGGTGAATTATATACTTTGAAAGAAATAGGGAGATTTTGACAGAACATAAATAAAAATCTACAAAAATGTTGACCTCATTGATCAATCGTTTGATTTACACCTGTTGTGTTGCTTACCTGTTGGTTCTTTTGAGATGCATGTACATTTTTCTATTAATTATAATGTTTTTCTACATCAGATTTCCTCTTTTTTACCTGATTGTCAGATAGTTTCAATGTTGTGATAAAAAGTAAAATCACAAAAATACCGAACTCGGAGGAAAATCAATTTCGAAAGTCCATAATCACATGGCAAAATCAAAAAACAAAACGCATCAAAAACGAATGGACAAGAACTGTCATATTCCTGACTTGGTACGGGCATTTTCAAATGTAGAAAATGGTGGATTAAACCTGGTTCTATAGCGCTAACCCTCTCACTTTAATAACAGTCTCATCAAATTCCGCTACATTTACATGATGCGTTAAATAAACAGTCACAATTAATAAAATAGTCAAAATATGGGTACATCAGTCATCATCGTATAACAATTTAACAGGACACAAAAACATCTACTATATACGAACACATGGATTGATTTGAGTGTCTGACGTCAGAAAAATTATATACTGGGAAATAACACATATCCGACAACTTTATAATAAAATTGAGAATGGAAATGGAAATAGGGAATGTGTCAAAGAGACAACAACCCGACCAAAATAAAAATACACAACAGCAGAAGGTCACCAACAGGTCTTCAATGTAGCGAGAAATTCCCGCACCCGGAGGCGTCCTTCAGCTGGCCCCTAAACAAATATATACTAGTTCAGTGATAATGAACGCCATACTAATTTCCAAATTGTACACAAGAAACTAAAATTTAAATAATACAAGACTAACAAAGGCCAGAGGCTCCTGACTTGGGACAGGCGCAAAAATGCGGCGGGGTTAAACATGTTTGTGAGATCTCAACCCTCCCCCTATACCTCTAACCAGTGTAGAAAAGTAAAAGCATAACAATACGCACATTAAAATTCAGTTCAAGATAAGTCCGAGTCTGATGTCAGAAGATGTAACCAAAGAAAATAAACAAAATGACAATAATACATAAATAACAACAGACTACTAGCAGTTAACTGACATGCCAGCTCCAGACTTCAATTAAACTGACTGAAAGATTATGATTTCATCATATGAACATCAGGCACAATCCTTCCCGTAAGGGGTTTAGTATCATACCATCATAACATATATGAGAAGAACATAACCCGTGTCATGCCAACAAATGTTTTTAGAATAAATGTGTTTAGTTCCGACTCAAAGACCTTATCAGTGACTCAATATTAACACCAAAATATGCAATCTTTAATGACTTGACAACAGTATCGTAATTATATCCCTTCTTAATAAGTCTATTCAAAGGTTTTGTAAGTTTATGAGGTGAATACTGACACCTTTGTGCTTTATAAAGAATATTTCCATAAAAAATTGGATGTGAAATACCTGAACGTATAAAAAGTCTGCATGTTGAGCTATATTTACGAATGATGTCTTTATACCGATGATAAAATTTAGTAAATGTTTTGACTAGTTTGTGATATCGAAAACCCTGGTGTAATAATTTTTCAGTAATACATAAATTTCTCTCGTTAAAATCTAAAACATTGTTACATACACGAGCGAATCGTACAAGTTGAGATATATAAACACCGTAAGATGGTGACAAGGGAACGTCACCATTTAAAAACGGATAATTAACGATAGGAAATGAAAAATCATCCCTTTTATCATAAATTTTAGTATTCAGCTTTCCGTTAGTGATATATATATCAAGATCGAGGAAAGGGCAGTGGTCATTGTTAGTATTAGCTTTATTTAAAGTAAGTTCACCAGGATAAATTTCATTAATATACATACTGAAGTCGTCATTATTGATAGCCAAAATATCATCCAAATATCTAAAAGTATTATTAAATTTGTTTATCAGATGTTGTTTTGATGGGTCTGCTTATTTTTGTCAGAACTTGTAACTCGTAACAATACAAAAAGAGGTCCGCAATAAGTGGTGCACAGTTGGTCCCCATTGGAATTCTGATAATCTGACGATATACGGAATCCCCAAAGCGAACAAAAATGTTATCTAGTAAAAATTCCAGGGCATATATAGTATCAAAGCATGTCCAATTGACATAGATTTTTTGTTTATTGCTACTAAAAAATGACCTAAAAGAGTTTGAACATATGTATTCACATTCTGATTTTTTGAATTCCCATTTAATTAGGTGTGTGAATTTTTTCTTAATGAGAATGTGAGGCAATGTAGTATACAGCGTAGAAAAATCAAAACTTTGAACAGATTCAAAATCACCAATATAAGCATGCAATTTATCAAGTACTTCCAACGAGTTCTTGACACTCCAAAAGTAATTTATTCCACTATTTGCGAAGGCCTTATTTGAACAATTTATTATAAGGTTTTTAATTGTACCAAGTGTGCTGGTAAGAATAAAAGACAATTTAGTAGTTGAACAATGGCTTGAAGACGAAATAAATCTATATTTGTAAGGGGTTTTGTGTAGCTTCGGAAGCCAATACATAGTTGGGACTTTCATTGTATTTGGCTCTGCTTGTAAAGCGGTGGCTAAAAGTTTATGTTTGTTACAGATTTCGATTTCTGAAAATGGAGTCAGTTGGAATGTTGGTGAATTGGTGATTTTCTTTTTCAGAACCTCAATGTAAAATTTACGTCTAACAATAATAATATTATTAGCAGCTTTATCGGGCGGGACAAAAACAAATTCTTTGGCTAGTTCTTTTAGTTTATGTTTGATACGAGAAATAGGTTTATTGTGGTTATTGTTAATAGTAAAATGTTCTTTAAAATGTTTAATACGTATATCAACTATCTTCATTACTGAATTAAAAAAAGAGTCCAAAGATTTGTTGTCAGCTTTTTCCCGTTTTATCCATTTCATACAGTAAGTATGGAGTGAGTCGTGGATGATATTACGACACTCATTCCAATTAATAATTGACGGGGGACGATATTTAGGTCCTTTACTGAGAAATGATTTTAACTCTCGGTCTTGAACGATATTAAGATCTCCTGTTATAACATGGGAAATGGGTCCATAAATATATTCGGAATTACTGCAATTACATGAAGTAGGTGTATTTTCACTGATATTAACAGCTTTACACAATTGACTACAATTAAACACAAATTTCCGGGTAGATTTCTTGTAAATATAACAAATAAGAGGTAGTTAAGTATTGTCAAAATATCCAGGAATTTGTTCTTTAACAGAATGGTCGTTAAATATACCGGCAATATTTACAAAATCAAAGCCTTTATTGACATACTTAATTTTAATAAAATGTTTTTTATGATCTTCAGGGCGATCAATTTTGGGAAATAATTTAGAATAACAATATGCCATAATAATTTGAACAATTTCATACTTAGGACTGCTATATGAAATTGTGTTGCAATCCTCCAAAGTTTTATTTAACTTATTAACCGGTAACGAACAGAGTTTTGTTAACAGATAATGTCTGCCGTTGTTTTTTGAAATAGAAATTAGGTCCGAAATATTGGTATGATTGGCCCGAAATTTTCTTTGACTGCGATTTGTTCTACAACCGTGAGAACGGTTTTTACGAACAGTTTTAGAAACAATATCCAAAATGTTAACGGAATTGGTTCTAGATATATTACCAATTCCCATGATATTATCATTTAGACCGAGAGGGTAAACTGTCTGTAATTTTTTAATCCAATTTAATTCAATTATTTTCCGTGATCGTACAAACTTTGAATGTGTAGCAAAGTAAGCAAAAGTATCAAAGTAGGTGTGCAAACAGGTTTTGTGCAATTCAAGTTTTTCAGTCGTTTTTTAAATATTTCTATTGTGTTTTGTGTACAACTATTTGTCTGTTTGTCTATTTCTTTTTAAGTTATGGTTTTCAAATACAAACTTTAATCCTGTTATCTATGATGAGTTTATTTATTAGGGAAAACAAATGAACGCATATCATACATACTAGTGGGTGTATTACTGCCAGTAGATAGCATTTGTTTCAACAGTTTAAATTATTTGTTGTCTACTATGCTATGTTTTGTTGTATTAGTATTTATAGTTTAAGTTTTATATATCTGAACTTCACAATACTAGTAACATATTTAATCAGTTCAATTCCACTGATACAGTAGGAAGTCTGATTATATAAATTGATGCAACTGAAATATCCCATCACATCAAAATTGCTCTTTGATTCGTCATATCTCACTGTAAACTCAAACATCGCATCTCCAGGTATTGTTTGAAAGGAGATTTGATTATCGATATATGTTGACACACGATGTCCATACAAAATGCTTTATTTCTCTCCCACATGAGTAGTGTCGACATATTTAAGAGCAACGTTTGTAGGGATGATTTTTGAAGCACGTTTTAAATATAAAGTTTCACATTGTTTGAAGCTTGCTTTTTTTAATTAAGTTTAAGAATATAATTGTTTGCAACTTTTGTGACAGTTTGATCACTAGTTTACAAAACATGTTGTTTTGAGCACGTACACCAATGAGGAAAGATATTGGCATCTTCACATGTTAGGGATATTGGGTTAAAAAGACTTAGCCCTGGTCGGGGTTTGCTTTTTTGAATGTTGTACTTATAGAAATTCAAAATGTGTGTCAATATTTCAAATACGTCTAATAGAGTTGTTAGCCTTTGTTGGTTGATTTTTAAATATTGGTACATTTCGGGATACTTTTTTTTTTAACTATTTTGGAAGAATTGAGAATAGAAAAGGCAAGCGTTCTTCGATTTTTCTAATAAATGTTTGTCTAAACTCACCAAAACGTATTCCATGGTCGCTATGAAAGAAAAGTATGCTATTCTTCAAAGTTGATTCTTTACTTAAGCCTTCCTTATCTGAAGTATAAATCATCAGCTTGTATTGTATTAGATACCTGTATTACAATACAGGTAAGTGAGAAGTAAGGAGAAGTTTTAAATTTGTGTATTAAACATCTTGATTCTACTGAAATGTCAATTTCTGGTCGGGCGTGGACGCAGTGATGGTTAGTATAACATTTATTATGCATACTTTCCAATAGCCAGTGACAAGAGTTCGGTTAAAGTAATGTGCTTTTGGTGTTTTAAATCGGCCTTTTCATAATCGAAAATCTGGAACCGGTGGAATCATCATTGTAAAGTGTATCCTTTCTCCGAAAATGTATTCCAAATAAAATCAAATTGGTCAAATAAAACATCTTTGAAAGAGGTATGCCATGGCAATTCGTGCACAACTTTTCCTGTTGTCATTGGAACAATATTAAAAAGGGTTATCGGCAACTTTGCTGTAACCAAGAAAATCTAATGCCGAGAGGTTCTCATATAAGAAGTGTCTTGTTTTTTGCATGTAACGAATCATGTTATTCCGGGATATTGAACCAACACCAATCATAAGAATGCTCAAATGACGTTTATTGTTGGAATATTTGTTAAAACTTTTTAAAATCACAAGAGTATCTAGAGTGAAAAAATTTTTGGATGTTCCTAAGAAATCAACATACTTTATATTTAAATTTAACACCATTATTGTCTAATAAATAATAAGGAACGATAACTCTGAAGACGCTTTCCCATTTTCCCGCATCTTCTAATTCTTGCATCAGCACCTCTTGTCTGTCTTTATATTTTTTAACGTAGTCCAAATATTCTTCTCTCTATAACAACTAAACCACCTGATTTGGTAATTCTGATCATTTAATTTGAAGCTACATATTGAATATAACCTTCCACCACACCCCAAGGATTGATTGTACAGTCGTACGTATCATTTTCAACTGGAAGTCATTTTTCGCACATGAAAAAAAAGTAAAATCACAAAAATACTGAACAATTCACAGTTAAGTCTACCATAAACGTTCATTTTTTCTTTTCATTGCAAGCATGCCTTCAGCTGGATCCAAAGCGTCTTTTAAATCCAGTCCGTGCAGCTATGTCCACGATGTGTAGATTCTAAGTTACCCGGATACGCCTCTACTAAGGCCTCGGCACCATATTTTGGACCGTTGTATCACTCTGGGCAAAGATCCTCTTCCGCTATATCCCCATTTTGAATAATATTCTGCAACCTCTTCTTAGTCATCCCTTCTCTGTGGTATCCATAATCAACACCATATGTCTTGTGGACTAGCCTCTATATAGCTTAATGCTTTCTCGTCCGTCACTTTTGTTATGTTAGTGACAGGCTTTATGTAAGAATGTATATCGAAACACATGCAACGACTGAATAGAAATGTACAGGTATACCAATATATTATATAAAGGTAAGGAGGGATTTTTTGGCGGTAACTAGAAAACATGCACAGGTAAGGTCACCGATATTGCACTGATATAATTGATTGATAGTTGGTTGCTTAACGTCCAGTGGCAAATATTTCATGCATATTCAGGACGAGAACAAGCTCACAATAAATACTATAAGTAGGACTTGAAATAATAGGGGAAAATTTGGACTGCCACAGTAAAAAGAGGGTATATTGGATAGGGACAGAAATTCTGCCTTGTAACAGGCCACCCAGAGTTGTTGCAAGGATTCTTAACGTGCAAAGAGCGTGGCACTCTCTTTACACGAGGCATCGGATTTAAGGTCCACAATCTAACCGGATGTGACTGCGAACTTGATACATCCCGCACAGCCAAACGGACGCCCACTTCGGTAAGCGTTTTACTGCCGGTCGGAAGAAGACAAAGTGACCATATCTCTATCCCCCAGTCACTCTTGGGGGTCGCACCGATATTAACAACACGACGAATGTTGCATGTGGAGCAGAATACGCTCGTCCTACCAAAGCACCTAAAATCAACCCCAGTTTAGTTGAGGTTCGTGTTGGTCAGTCTGATATGATTTATATACTATTGTGTCTGTTTGTCTTTTTCACATTTAGCCATTGCGTTGTTAGTGTTTTATACTTATAAGTCTGATTGTATACTTGGTATCTCTCGCCTCGTTTTTACTACAACATTTTACAAAAGTACAAATTGTATGCGTTAATTGATGTTTAGCAAAATTTTGGTTTCGGCTGATTCCTTCAGAGCTTAATGATCCTTGACGGTATAGCAAAATTTTCCGCTTTTTTTAGACAGTATTTAAAATTCAAACCAGTTCTTGAATTTTTCTTGATACTAGTACTTATTTAAGTCTGCCCTATTCCATTCAATACTAAACTTTTTCCCTGAAATTGAACTTTTTTGAATGTTACCGGTATTAGATTGAATTTATGCTGCCAGAACGACGAAAGCGGAACATGAGATGATAAATTGATTCCAAAAGTGTGTTCTATACAAAAATATGTAAATTCTAATACACTTAAATTTACTGATAAAGTCGTGATTATATTACATCCATCAACATCCATAGACAACATAGAACATCATCATTTGCCGTTGTTCTATCGATAGGTGACAACGATATTGATTCAAGAAACTTCAACGAGTCTGATTACACGAGACTGTTAAAGCGCATCCATGATACGTTGAATGAAGCAGGTGTTGGAAGAGTAATTATCTGTAATAATATTCCTAGAAAGCCACAAATCAAAATTTCTTCAGAATCCTACAGCCAAAGAAGAGACTCTTATCAATAATCGCCTTCGGCTACTGGTAAGGGAAACTCTTCGACGAGAGACCATCTACGCTTACGAATTCCTGTTGTGGATTACCAACAAATACATGATCTGTCGTGATGGGATAAAAAACAAAATACACAAACACAAAACAACAACACATCTTAGGCTTTAATATCATAAATATGAACTTCTGTAATACCCCTTTTTTAAACTATTCAACATAAAATTATGTGAACTTTTCTTTTTGAGAGAAAAAAATTAAAACATTTATTCTGTTTTATGTTTCCTTTCCTTTACCAGATTTGTAAGGTTTTGTACACCATAATAACATTATTTCATGCAAGTCCTTATGACATAAACAAATGTTGCGACCAGAATGCTGCAATGTTGTGACTTTAAAGCTGCAACCTGTAGTGCTGAATGATGCCGCGACATCAATCTGGCTTCATTGCAGCACTATTTCAATCCATGACAACAAGCGCCACAATGTCACCATAAAGCAGGATTTGGTTACCCTTCTGGAGTACCTGAGTTTATCTCCAGTTTTTGGTGGGGTTCACATTATGCTTAGTATTTAGTCTTCTACAATTTGTCTGTTGGCGTTGTCGGTTTATTTTCATCTTCGAGGTTCACTGTCCCTCTGTTATCTTTCGTCCATCTTTTGCTATTGTAGCATTGAAAGCCCGTACTTATTTTTAATGAATAGTTATGGCATATGGCGATGACAAAGTATATGCCATTCGCCCACTTCTTCAATGCTTTATAGCCGGTTTCAGTTGATGGGTTATGTATATGTAAACATTTACAATGTACCAACCAACTCCAACCCTTCCTAATACACGGAACCCAATGAGAATCAAAGTCTACCTCGGAGTCGTAAACGACTCTATATATCAAGCACTGTCTTTTTTTCTGGTCGCGTCTCCTTGGGCAGGTGTTTCAATTGTCTTCAGAGGTGTGCGGACAGGTTTCTTATACTGGACTGGGAACGGAGACACTTTGTTTCCTCGTCATGGTTGACATTTTCACCAACTCAGGAAATTCAGCATTCTGCCTTGCCAGAAAAAAAGCTGCATGTATAAATATAAATGTCATGAGCTGTAATATAACATCCCATCCCCTAAAAAAAATCCACCTGGTAATGTTTGTCTACTCATAAGTCCAATGACGGAATAAAGCAAAAGAGAGATATTAAAACAAATGACTGTTTCGATGTAAATTATATCGGAGAATGCAAGTACACCAGTCAAGTACAAAATTACATATAGCTTATAAGCAAAAGAGGCTTTTTAAGGTACATGCATGTCATTTTCTGTTTTAAAATCAGAAAAAAACAAATGTATACCCTTGATTTACCATCATGCCAAGTTGGAATGATGATGGTCTGCACATGAACCCTAGTAATGCTGTACAAATATCTGCTGCCCTTTACAAAGCTGGTTGAGCGAATGATAAACATCAGCCCTTGCCTTTCCCTCTCTCCAAATGCTAGTAGCAATCCCTTCCTCTGGCATGAAACGAACCTAGGGTTTGGATCTGAACGATGTTTGAGATGGTCCCGTTGTCATGTTAGAAATTAAACCTTCAGGAATTAAAACTTCATTAGGCATAAATGCGGAGAATCTGACAAAAAGTGGGACAACTACTAATTTCGGTCCTATTTGTTTTACACAAACAACAATAATCATGACTTTTAGAGGTACTTTCGATGTTTAACTTCATTAATGGTGGACTCTATAATGTCTCAGGTGTGTTTGTTACTGTCGGTGACTTTTGGCAAAACTGATCTGTGATGGCTTCAATATTTGTTGTAGATAGTGTTTTATCTTTAGCATTATAATGATGATGAAACTTATTACACAAAATGTCACTCGGTAAAGCGCCTAGCATGAATTTCCCTCTTACAATTTTCTTTACATCTGATGATGTGCATTTTTTTCTGTCATTTTGTTTTGTTTTCAAGTATACGCTTTTGGGCCAATGCCCGCATTCTAAAAAATAAGGGACATGACTACAGGAAAGAATATACGTATACACAACATCATAAAGCACTGCAAGTTGACAGAAGCAAAATAACTACACAAATACACTGACAAACTGACCGACAGACGTTTTTATATTTGAGTAGGTTTCCACTATACGTTTGCGTGATTATTGAATATATTCTATTGTCATTGTAAATATTGATTTCAATAATTTCAATTAGGATCTAAGAAGAGATTGTGAAGTCTTTGTTTTGGGTCAGAACCCCCTCCTCCCCCTAAAAAACAGATCCTTTTTGTTAATAATGTAAAAAAAAGGTTTCTTTAAATACTATAATATTTCTGTCAAATTGATTTTGTTGATAAGTTAGAACTTAAATCATTTAAAATCAAAAACCTTATCTGGTGAAAAACCAGTCTGTCAAAAATAAATTTATATTCGAGAGTCGACGCTCTAACCGATAAGTTATGACAACTTTAAAGTAAGTGGTTAAAATACTATAAAGGAAACTATTATTTCCATCGATCATCGTGGTGGGAAGTCGTAAAGAACACAGTATTATTTTATTTTGGTGGTTCACTCTATACACGCAAATTTGTTTTAGTCTTCACTTCAAGGTTAATCGATCAAATTTAAGCAAATTTTTATTAAATAATGCTTTTTAAAGGTTTTAATTATTTTACTACGGGCTCATGAGGATCGTAAATCTGTGTCCACAATTATTATTCTACGTATTTCACCTGTATCGGTTTTTACGATTCCATGGACTGTTCTTTACACCATTATGCTAAAGGGGTTTTCAGATGTCATGTCAAGATAATGTATGCCATTTACCGTTGTCTCCGACAAATATTTTTTTTTTGTAATTCACTTTTCTGAAAACCAATAAAATATAGTTAACATATATATATTTTATCTAATTGTGTTCATTGACAACACACACCTTAAATTCGTTTTGGTCTATCCTGTTTAACACATGGACATTTCCGCGGGAAAGCTTCCATTAGAGCATTTGCAGTAATCAAGTTTTTGCTGGCGTATCCGGCCGTATAGACGTATCGTATCACACGTATATGAAGAGAGGATAAATTAAGGCTAGCTGGTCCCGATGAAAATATTTCATAATGCCTTAAAATTATATTGAGATCGGGGTAAAATCATTATTGTAAGCAAATCTATCAGATACGTATACATCGATCCGTGCACGTATCGTGAATAAGAATAAGAATACTTTATTAATCCAATTATGGACCCTTGCGGGTTTTAAATTTCATACAATGATTACAATGATTTGTTATAACAATGAAATAATAAAATGAAATACATGACAATAGAACTCTGAACAGTTATTGCATGCACATGGAATAGAAAGTAATATGGGAGACAATCAATCAATTTCTGTAAGGATTATTCCCCTTTAAACAGATATGGTGTTTTGAGTTGCATACAAATGAAATGCAGCCCCAACTGATTAGATATAAGGGTATTTTTCTCCCATGTACACACAGCAACCAATTACTAGATATGTATGTATATAATTATATTTTTTGACAATTGCAGGAATATGATAAGCACCTTAGAGTTTTACTGCAGTTTGTTTATAAGCATTTACATGTTAAGGTTCCACTAAAGTCAAAATATAGGACACTTCATAAACATCTAAACTTTGCCTGTATTTTTCAACCTATAATGAATAAAGTCATAAACTATGAAAACATATATTCATTTAAACATACTTTACAAATACACACAGTGTAAATTGTAAATAAACTTGAAATTGTTATGTTGTGGCCAAACCGGTTCTTGGGGTAAACTCTAAATTTTCAAAAAAATCGGCAGGCCTGCAAGACGACTTTATTTGCTTAAAATTGGTATGGATGAATACTGTAACATGTAATGCAGGGCAAGCTAATGCTGATTTGTCACATACATATGTTTTAATGGCATATTTGTCCAATTTCTGTATTGTACCTTCCATATTCGTTCACTTAGATACATGAAATTAACTGAAACTCGAAAATCAATACATTTTATAAAAAATCAACAATGGCTTGCCCTGCATTACATGTAATAGTATTCGTCCATACCAATTTTAAGCAAATTAAGTCGTCTTGCAGGCCTGCAGATTGTTTTGAAAATTTAGTGTTCACCCCAAGAACCGGTTTGGCCACAACATAACAATTTCAAGTTTATTTACAATTTACACAGTGTGTATATGTAAAGTATGTTTTAATGAACATATGTTTTCATAGTTTATGACTTTATTCATTATAGGTTGAAAAATACAGGCAAAGTTTAGATGTTTATGAAGTGTCCTATATTTTGACTTTAGTGGAACCTTAATAGAAGAAATATGCATACACATAGAGAAATGTGCACTTAAATTAATTTTTTGAATTTAAAATATATATATAGATAAACTAAAAGAGATTTAGCCATTAACAGAATTAATGCAAATGGTCTTATAGAGATTTCCAATAAAATTACTTTACTCGACATAACCGATCTAACTCAACGTATTTCGTCCTACAGCATTGAAGCATGACGGAGGGGAGCATACACTGCATGCATGTTTTGCTTTTTTTACACAAATTGTTGCTGGAATATGCCTTCATAAAAAATCAACCCGAACTATTTTTTTTACTCTTAAAATATTTTGTCATTAAACTTTGAATGATTTGATTGACATAAATACTATAATGGAACAAGCAAATTAGCAACTTGTAATCAAACACACCCATCATTTCTTGTCATTTCACTTGACCCATATTTTAGTTCTTCTCACATTATGAATTTTAAAAACTACAAAGACCACATTTAGCATACAAATATTAAAATAATGAATTCCGAAGCGAGAAGGTTGCCTTTTTTATTGTTTAAAAAGATTCAACGTTTAAAGTAAATTCCAACACACCCGAATGTAAAAGGTGTACTCGACTTTTAAAACAAAATATTTTTCTATAATTTAATTGAAGATAATTTGATGTGGGGGGAAATTCATAGCAATGATATATTTTTCTAAAGTACTTTCTCGTCTTTACCTATACCACATTTTGGGGCAAGGTTTTTGTTTACGTATACCTAAACTTGCATCCGGCATTGGATACAGGGGTAGAGGGCGTACCCTTTTCGATCGCTAGATAAGTTTTAAAATATCATGTTTTCCACAATATCATTTTTAGCGTATAATTGTCCAAATTGTTTTTTTTTACATCGCTTCGCTTGTCAGTATAAATTCAATTTAATGATCGAAAACTACACTCTCTTTCAAATATCTTGGATCGAACCTGTATTGCACGAACAAAAATTCTTAAATGATTGCCGTTTGCCTTTGATAAATACTTTTTAAAAGCAACGCTAGGCATCTCGCATGTGATTTAAAATTTTAAGACTACAAACTGAATTAGATTTTTCCCGTGATTTAGTAGCTCACTGAATACAGAAATGTGATACTGACGTGTAATCTAATGGACACATGGGCACTACATAAAATCTTCTATACAATGATGACCACTAATGGTCCTACAGATACTCTGTACTTTTGCCATGACAAAAGGTCTCGCTTTTATAGACTGTCTATATTTTTTTTATTCTTAATTTGTGATATATACAAAAATCAAGGTGAAGTATGATTTTCAATGAGACAACTCTTCACAAGAGAACAAATGATTGATTGATTGATTGTTGGTTGCTTTACGTCCAGTGGCAAATATTTCATGCATATTCAGGACGAGAACAAGTTCACAATTAATACAATAGGTAGGTTGATACGATAGAGGCTTTCTAGGATGATGGTCGGGGAAATTTGGACTGCCACTGGAAAATAAGGATATTTTGGAAAGGGACAGACATTTTGCCTTGCAACAGGCCACCTACGGACCCCTCAAAAGAGTTGATTTAAGGGTTTCTAGCTACGCTCGCCTCGACATGCCCTACTGAGAGGAAATGAAAAGATAACTTTGCAAACCTTTTTACCAATAAACGATCTCAAAACTTGTTTATAATCGAAACTGCTGTAACAGCTATACAATTGAGAATGATGTTTAAGTTAAAGTCTTAGAAACGGAGAAAGATCAAAATAAAATTTGAAAACTCGATATTTTAAAATTTTCATTCTTACAACTTCGAAATTTTCCCAATACCGTTGCAAAAAAGTCAAAGTTAACAATTTTATTTTATTTTGTTTTACAGATTTGCAAATTTGGTCAATTATCATTATGGTTTCAAGCTTATATGTAGTATGGATTACACTTAGGCCAAGCATGAACGTTTTCAACAAATCCATATCTAACTCGGAGCAAACACGACAGCATCAGTTCACAATACTTTATTATGTAGCGCCGTCGTATCATACAAAAAACATAAAAAACACTGACTTTTTTAATGGCTGCGAATTTCAGAATTGTAAGATAGTTTTTTATCGTTCCGTGCTCAATACAAGTGATATTGTTTTATTTGAACAAACTATGTTAAAGGATAAGATGACAAAGAAAAGAAATAAACAGACCTGGGTATATGAGACAAATGAAACTCCATACCATACAGAAACTGTTGACAAACATTTTCAATTCGATTGGACAATGTCTTCTCGTCACGATTCACATGCTTTCTCGCCGTATGGAATAATCAAAATACGTTCTAGTACCACAGAACAAAATTATACGTCTATTTATTCAAGAAAGACCCACAATGTTGCATGAATAGTAAGTAACTGTAAAACAGTTTCAAGAAGGGAAGCTTACGTTCGTCATTTATCAAAGTATATCGATATGGATATTTAAGGCAGATGTGGTACTTTCTCGATTCCGGGTTCACCCTATGAAAGCAGGAAGAGACTAAGTGAAAAATACAAATTTGTTTTATCGTTTGAAAACGCGTTGTGTAAAGACTACATGACTGAAAAAATCTTTTCCGTCTATGTTGCTGATGTAAACATAATTCCTATAGTAAGGGGATTTTTTTACCAGTAAATACCTACATTTCAACATCAGATGTTACCTCACCTATGAAATTGGCCAGTTTCCTTAAAAAGGTTGGAAATAGCGAGACCTCTTATATTTCTTATCTTAAGGAAAAAGACAATATTATACCTACTCCAATCCAAATGACGAGACAGGAATGTGTAACTTATGTAGACTCCTTAACAGAGGGTATCAGAGCTAGGAGATTTACTTTAAATATTCATCACTGGCTTTGGGAGGGACAATGTATTAGTCCATGTGATGTGTAACCTATGTAGACTCCTTTACAGAAAGTATCAGTGAACAATGAACTGGCTATTCGAGTCTTTCTTAAAACAAATGATTATTATGCCTATGAAAATTCACTTTACGGCTATCATTAACCAATGCATTGTGTATTTTACTGTACGTAAAGTATGACACAAAAGCAGAAGAAAAGCTTTACTAAAAAAGAAATCATTAATAATAACATGGTATTTCATTTTAAGTGTAAATGGATGTAAAAGGTTCGTGTTTCATTATCTCATGTGAATTGATGTTAACGCCACGTGCATTCATTTTCAGAAATCAAAAGACGTAAAAAATAAAACCAAAATATACTGAACTCAAATTGAAAAAAATTCTCTACTCAAATGGCAAAATCAAAAGCTCACACATCAAACGAATGGATAACAACTCTCATATCCTTGTCTTGGACATTATGGACTAAACTTGGCTTCAAAGTCAGCCAATCTTCTTTCCCGCACAACAGCCTAAAAATAGAGACACAGCAGCCAACAACGTGCCACAATGTCAGTCACCATAATAACAAACAAACATGTGACAAAGAAGCAAAAAGTAGCACACATACAAACGTTTCCATTCACTCTTAACTCCCCATTTTAACTTGTAAACTGATCGATTTCTACTTTTGTTTTGTTTTAACAAAACGTGTATTCTATGTACTTAACGATCATAATAGAAAAGTGACACCGTATCCTTGTCAATACATGGAATGATCATTGATTTGAAATAATATAAATGTCCTTTACAGATTATATAAGTATATAATTGCATGTGGTCGGTATGAGCCAAGGCTCTATCTTGAAGACCGAGTTTTATGTAGACGAAACGAGCCAACTTTGTACTTTGGCTTTATAACTATTTCGATCTGAACATCACTGATCAGTCTCAGGTAGACGAAACGCACGTCTGGCGTATTAAATCATAAGCTTGGTACTTTAATAACTATTTTCATCACTTGGTCGATGTCATTGCTGGTGGACGTGTCGTTAGATTATAAATTTTCCATTTCCATTGGTCCATAAAATAATTATGTCAAGCACTACAATATGAATGAGTGGAATGACTTCACCAGCTTTACCATGTGTGAGCATTTTTTAGATACCAATTTTCTGTTTGCTGACACTGAAAATTTTTCAAAATGTAAAGTGAACAAATGTTTCCAAAAATACTTCTCCAATATGAATGTGCAGAATGACTTCATACTTGACAGCCAGCTTAACAGTGATGAGTTTTTACTTGTGAACACTTATCAGATTTTTTAAATACCAACTGAATGTTTCCTGGGGCTTTGAAAACATTCCAATATGTTCAACCATTTAAGAGACATTCTCTGTAAGCATCAAAGGATAAGGAATATTGATGGCCACTCATATTTTCAGATTTAAGTAATTTTTGTTTTATATGTTGGTCTTTACCTATATATAAAAAATATAAATTAAATTTGAACAAATTCTATGTGGTTGCCATGGTAACGCATGGTCATAAATTTGCCTCTTTAACTTGCTTAGAAATGGTAAAAAAAGTGAAAAACTGGTATTTTTGTGATGAAATTATCATATTTTATTGATCTGAAATATTAATATACTGTTTGCACATGAAAATAATATAATAAGGTCTACCCTAAAATGCAAAAACAACAAGAAATATGGAAAGCTAAACATGGGAAATTATTCAGTGAAGTTTGCATATTTTCCAAAGGTATAAAGAACCTCCAAATTCCAAAAATAACACATTTTCAAATTAAAAAAAAAGAATTTTCGCGATTTTTCCAGCCAAATTGTTAATATCCCAGTAAAAATTAAGATAGTCAACAATTATTTGTTAAAAATTTAGAATGAGTAAGTATACTGATTTTTTTTTACAAAAATTTAAAAAAAAAAATGATTTTTTCATGAAATGTGAGAAAATTCAGTCAAATTTAATCACTCATACCCCATAGATTGTCTTTAATTACTGTAAGCATCGACATGCATACTATTATAACTTGTGAAACATATGCAGTGTAAAACATTATACAATTAGAATGAATGAAAGCAATTTATAAAAAACAATATTTCAAGGTCATTGTCTTTAATTCAAGGTCATTTAGTATAAAACTTCATGCATTGATTTTTTTTTATATTGTACCATATAAAAGTCATAAGCTAAAATGTGTCTTATTTTTGTGAAAATATGTAATATTTAATTAGCATTATTTGAAAAATAACAGTAATACATAGAAAAATAAGACAAACATACATGTATATCTGCTTTTCTGAGGAGAACTAGTTTAACCAACAACGTACGCAATACAAACTTTTGTGTATGCTTTACCTCAAAAACCACAATTTTTTTAAGGAAAAAAACAATCTTGGATCTAAATAATCATTAAATGAATAACTTTTTCTTTCTATTAACATTTGCTTGTTTATTCCATAGACTTAATTAGTTTTTGATAACTAAAATTCCCCCTCTTTATTGCAAATACTTAATGGAACAATCAAAACGTATGGTTTTAAATGAAATGTTGTCAAATTTAAGTTTATACAGATATAAGGGATATTTAAGTGCAATTAAGATTAGCAAAATATACTGACAAAGTGAGGATATCTCTTTTCATGTTTCAATAATATCAATAGCCACCCCCACCCCCTTTTCCAGAAAAAAAATAAATTGTTAAAAAAAAATAATTGATGTAGCCTTGTGGATTTCATTCTGTGTACATAAAGGTTTCATAAAAAGATATCAAAATATAAACGGCAAGCAGACACATGACAGACGAAATTCATGTCAAATGACAACATAGGAGACAATAAATGGTTTCAGATGTATATATACAAATTTACATATAATTTGGGAAACAATTATTTGCTCATATATTTGCACCTAATGTAAATGATGTATGGGCAAATAATACAGCAGCAAGAGTAATTATTACACATTGCAAAATTAAAAAAAATGTATGTTACTAAAGGGTATCATTTAACTTTGAAACATTCTTTAAAGCCTATTTAAAGAATACTCAACTCTTTATGTACCAAATACTGAATGAACTTTTTTTCTTTCTTTGAAATATTTGATTTTTTTTCATCAAAGATTTGAAGTATGATTTTCTTTACCTCACACATTCAAAATCAAATGGTAATATCTTAAGAAAGTTAGTCATGAAGGTATACTTTTATACGCATATTTAGATTTCAAATCTTAAAGAAAAGTTGTGTCAAAATTATGAAGAAATAAATCTACAAAATGTGTATCTGTATTACTTGCCCTTCATTGGTTGCAGACAGCTTAGACAAGACTGATGTATTTCAATTTGTAAGATTTTGTTCAAACTGAGCTGCTGCTTGTTGACCCTGATCTGAACTGCTTTTTAAGTTCCTGAATGTCCTAGAAAAGTAGCTATTTATTTGTTGAGAAGAAAGGAATTCACTAATTTCAAACATTCTGTCTCCATTTGATAGTTTTTTATGTCTCATTTCATTAGCGACTTCAGTAGGATCAGCTTTGTTTCCTTTTATGGTTCCCTGTTTAAACTTCTCATCAAGAAATTTCTTTTGTGTATTGTTGAAGCGAGTGGTTTTACGTTGTTTCCGCAAAGCTCATCCTTCATCTAAATCTGTTTCACCAGAGCTCTGAACTGTGTCAGAAAATTTAACAACAGGTCGAGTCTCACTGGTTTTTGATTTTCAAAATAGGGTGTTTTGGTTAAATCTATCCTGCATTGTTTTTCTGGAACCAAAGTGCAGTTATTCACGTGAAGATGCAATTCCAGATATTTGTATCTTGAAAAACTTTTCATGCATCCATCTGTAGGACATGTGAATAAACTCTCCTCATGATTTTAGCATTTCATGAAAATTGGTACCAATGGAAATAAATGAAGACACAAAATTATAGAAAATGTCATGACGAGGGCTCTCAGGGGAACAGTTGTTAATAGATTAAAAAAAACAATACTTAAATTTTGGTTTATTTACAATTTGAATTATAAAATATAAATGGTTTGACTTTTATATATATTATCCGCTTCGAAAAATGTTAATTTAATGGAAAATTGACCATTATGTTAATCTTGTCATTTGCACATAGATGCCGATGAGCCTTAGTTTGCATTAACTAATTAGCATAGTTATTGATAACAAACCAGTTTAAAAGTATTTTTAACTACAACACAAGACATTATAATTACCAGTAATGATGACTCTGTAGACATTTTACTTGCAACAAAAACATAAGACAAAAACGTTGCTACACAAGATAAAACACAACATAAATTGGACAAGAACATTAGCCTATTGCAAAAGAATCAGGAACCAAGACCTTCAGTAGATTTTGTATCTGATTTTTTACAAGAGGCAAATCTAGATGGCATTGTCATTGTTCAATCATCAGAAGCTGAAGAGCAAAACCAGCCTACCATAACACAGTGTTATCCACCGGTAAATGATCAAAAACCACCAACAGTTATTGATGAACAAGCTTTTGATATAGATACACCAGATTAACCAAATAACCAGCCATCATTTAACAACTTGACCTCTACCATACCCACATCATAGTCAGCTCACAAAACATTAAAACTGTGTTTTACAGGCAACATTCTTGAATTAACATCTGCATCCGACTTATTAACAATGTCCAGCAACCAACATACCGAATTAAGAGTTGGGATGACTGCCATGTGGAAAGTTCAAGCAGACAGGAAGCTATACACAGTTGACCAATTAAACGGGAGAAATTACAGTGGCAAAAAAGGGAAAGATAGTTTTGTCACCAAGAAGAAAACGTGCCATTGAGCATGCCATTATCGACTGTTATGGACCAAATCCAGAAAATCTGACACATGGAATGATAGCCATCAACACCGGTATAAGGAACATGTGTAGAAAAACAACAAAGTCAGCAGCTTAACTCAACAAATAATCAATTGACCAAGGAAGTGTACAAGTTACAATACATTTGAATGTATATCTTATTATATTGACCTTTAAACTAAAATAACACATGTTTCTATCAATTGAGTGGAAATAAGCCAAATTCAAAAATTAGAATATGATTTTAACCTTTGACCTTGACCTAATTGTCATTATTTTTTTTTAACCAAGGACATCTAATCAAAAGATCCTAGGTCTCTATGGCCGCGTTCACACCAACACCGTGTACAGTAAACATGTTTACATTTGGTTTAATGTGATGTAAGCTAGTTTCACATTAAATTTGTTCACATCTATACACCTTGTTTAGCTACCTGTACACACGATTTGTTCACACTTTTTAAGTATATGTCATTTAAATGTTCATTACGAAGAACCGAATTTAAATTTTCGAACAGCTTTTCTAGCAGATAGGGAACGACCATTTGACTTTTAAAAAAAAGGGGGATCGATTTTTCAACAATTTGATTAAAAAACAATCGGGGTCATTCAGATGATTAGAATGAACAAATATTCTGAATCCAAAGTTTTCCCATACATTATAGTATTAAATATTGAATTGGTACCATCGAAAAAATCCAACTAATTTTAAACTTTCGCGCGAGAAAAATTCTGACTCAGAACCCCAATCCCCCCTTTTTTTTTAGTAAAGTGGTTGCTCCTTTAAGAAAACGTCACAAAACAAGAAAACAATAGTCTAATGTCTGTTCAAAGACACTGGTCTCATTTTTTTGTTTTATCAGAAAATCCAAATATCTGAACTTGGTGTCTTTTGAAAAACCTACAAAACTTTGTCAACTTCAGATTCATTTCTATTATCAATCTGAAATTGACAAACTATTTTGAAAATTTTTAGGAACTAAAATTGGGATTGTACAACCTAATTAATATGCAAGACTAGTTATAAACCAATTTAAACTAGGTCTCGGCAATTTCGAAATGGAGAAACATGTGCAACTTGCGCATCTTCAAACGTTACAAGCAGCAATAGCTTGCGCAGTCGGAATATGATGCATTCACTAGTGCACAATGCAATCCTCGTAAATCGAAGGAAGTAGACAATTCTCCAGGTCTTCCAATAAGCGCAATTAATAAAGATAAAAATGAATTGAGGGAAAATTCAAAAGGAGGAGAAACAAAAGACAATAAAAGCACAAATCTAGATATAAATACATTAGCTAGTACACTGAATTTTGTATAAAACAATTAACTGAGAAATGAAGATTTAGGTTAACAAAACCCAAAGCTAATATTAAATGCACCATATGTGGTAGAGAAAACAACTCAGCAAAAGTATGTTGGCATAGTGAAGAAAACCAGAGAAATAGATCTTTTAATAGGAATAATAGACAAGGACAAGACGATAAGACTTAGAATAAGCAAGGGGGAAACGATGATAATGAGGGAAACTGAATAGGGCTGAAGTTGAGGCCAAATGTTCAGTCCAAAAGTAAACATGTTACTCCTTGGTTTTGATTGTTATCGTCTCTGTCATCTCAACTCCCCTGAAAACACACAACAGAATTTCTAGATAATGACTTATCGCTCGGGCAAAAAAAATTCACAAATATAATGCCTATCCACGGAACGGAATAATAAATTAAAAAGTTTAAATCAGATTCAACTTGATCACTGTTTCTAATCCTTGTCGGAACGAGAGGTGGAAGGCCTCTTTTAAAAAAATATAATTACCAATGGAAGAAGTAAGACTTTTTGACTATCCGGCCTTTGTGTTAAATTCTTAATTATTTATCTGGTCGGGAATGCTATCTAAAACACTTATTTCTTCTGCAAAAAGGGGTGTCAGACACATTTTTTTTTATCATACTGCTTTTATTACATTATAAATGTCTGTTTCCGTTCGATTCCGTTAAATACCAATTCCTCAGAGCAATTGGTACTTTGCGGAACGAAACGGAACGGAATAATAAATTAAAAAGTTTAAATCAGATTCAACTTGATCACTGTTTCTAATCCTCGTCGGAACGAGAGGTGGAAGGCCTCTTTTAAAAAAATATAATTACCAATGAAAGAAGTAAGACTTGTTGTCTATCCGGCCTTTGTGTTAAATTCTTAATTATTTATCTGGTCGGGAATGCTATCTAAAACACTTATTTCTTCTGCAAAAAGGGGTGTCAGACACATTTTTTTTTATCATAATGCATTTATTACATTATAAATGTCTGTTTCCGTTCGATTCCGTTAAATACCAATTCCTCAGAGCAATTGGACATTGCGGAACGGTACGAAACGGAATAATAAATTAAAAAGTGTAAATCATATTTCTAATCATCGTCGGAAACGACGACGTGAGGTCAGTCTAGATATCATAATGCATGACTTGCAAATGCGTTAATTTCATACAATCCGACATATTCATCTCCAGAATATTTCCCGATGTTATACATTATTACACATTTCACATGTGAAGATGAGAGTAAGTATACATTTGTGTTATTTGTATATGGAAAACCGTAAAACACAGAAATTTAAAAGTTTGTTTTGTTTTAAAGATTTTTCGAAATTTTGATAAATGCCCCCTTTGGATACCTTAAATGAAATTCCGTTCCGTTCCGTAAAGTACAAATAGCCGTCAGAATGGTTAAGAAAAAAACATCAGAAGATTTGAAACTTTATTTGATGACAATCACAGTGTACCATCAATGGCATCATCAGTTAAACACAATCGTTTCTAATAAAATTGTCATGTCATATGCTAATTTCATTATGCATATATGTGACACTTTTAATAAAAGATTAATTACCTATACTGTCACTGTTTATTTTTAAAAAAGCACAATACTGGTACAATACTGGAATACAATACTGGTACAAAAATTTTATACCAGTATTGCGATCACCAACTACAGGAGATCCAATAGTTGTAGTAAAGCTATCTCTTTTATAAGTGTTTATGTACAAATGTATTAAACTGTTAATTTATATACACTGCATCCAATAGTAATTTCCATAGGATTATCATTCTTCCTTTTTTTCTATTCATGAATTCTGCTAAGGACGTACATGCAGCACACAGTTGGGTTCACATAATGGATCAGTTTGATAATATTAACACATAAAATAATATGTACATCCAAAAGTGAAAAATGTCTGCAATTCAGTTCATCAGCTGTGAGTATCTGACACTGGTGGTATTCATTATTCTTCAGAAAATCGATAAATTGAAACAGTTTATACGTTCCATAGTCCTCATCAATTGATTATTAAATATCTCCGTTTACAACGTGGTAATGTCCAACCAAGCACATTTTCGTGAAAATGTATTGACATGCGCATTACAAATTAAAGATGAAATTGCATATGAATAACGCCCTAGGAATTAATAAATATAAACACTCGATAACTATCTGTGCATGTAAATAACAGTTCCTTTTGATATTCGTGTACACATTCTTCTGTAATTTGTAGATGTCGTAGTCTGTGATATCATGTTTTGTCGACAGGGAACAAAACACATGTAACGTTATGAATATTGTAATTGCTAAATGTAACTTCCGGTATTTGTTTACACCAAAATAAACAAAAAAAAAACAAGAGGGTCATAAAGTTTTTTTTTATACGGAACCATGGGGTGAAAAATGGTTAAAAGTTTTGTATTTAAATTCTTATTGAAACACCGTTCCACACAAGTTATGTGCGTAAAGAATTTTAATTTGCTAACCAGGCTGCACCAACATTTTAACATGTAAAGTATAGAAAGTCCCTGAGACAATAATCTATTCTTATAATCTAGTATCACAATTTAACTTCATTTAATGGAATTTGATTTTTATTCTCTATTTTTTTTAATTATTTTTCACATTTTTTTGTTACCAGTTATCATGTAAATTGTAAAAATAGTCGAATTAGCTCTCGCCGCGATATAGCCTTTTTGTGCTAATGCGGCGTAAAGCAACCAACAATCAATCAATCAATCATGTAATCAGTGGTGGATCCAGAAATTTTCATAAGTGGGGGCCCGCTCCAGTCACGCTTCAGTGATTCCCTGTATAAGCAACCATTTTTTCCCAAAAAAGGGGGGGGGGGGCCCAGGCCCCCGGGGCCCCCTTTAAATCAGCCTCTTATTCTGTATTCTGTAAATACCATTCACAATTTCAACCACCATGACTTGACATGAATTTATTGCTGAATTAAAATGTTATTTGGCTGTTACATTTTGTTTACTTATTTCTTTGTTGAGCATTATGCTGGTCATGGATATGTCTTTTAACATTGAATTTATAATGTCAAACGTTATTGATATTTATTTCTTAAATCATTTTAAATAGGAACCTTGCAGGAGAAGGTTATTCCAAAGGGAAAACAAGATGCTGAAAAGAAAAAAAAGGTTAAGACTGTGAAAAACAAAAAGGCAGCCAAAACACCTGAGCATGCAGAAGATATTAAAGTAAACAAGAAAAAAAAAGGAAATGAAAAAAAGACAACATCAGAGAAAATGAAAAGTATGCTGGAAATGGCAAAGACAATGCCATTCGCAAGAGTAGGTTAAATTATTTTTTACAATATGATGGCTCCATAATTTTTCTTTAGTGACTGCCTAAGAGGGGCCCCACTCTGATCATGCTTCAGTGATTCCCTATATAACCAACCAAATGTTTCCCAAAAAATAACAAACGATTTGCATACAAGAATGTGTTTTATATATTATTAAAATAAGATGATGTGTGTGACAACTCTCCAACAGATCTAGGATGTTTTTATGCCCCACCTACGATAGTAGTGGGCATTATGTTTTCTGGTCTGTGCGTCCGTTCGTCCGTGCGTCCGTCTGTCTGTCTGTTCGTCCGTATGTCCCGCTCCAGGTTAAAGTTTTTGGTCAAGGTAGTTTTTGATGAAGTTGAAGTCCAATCAACTTCAAACTTAGTACACATGTTCCCTATGATATGATCTTTCTAATTGTAATGCCAAATTAGAGTTTTTATCCCAATGTCACGGTCCACTGAACATGGAAAATGATAGTGCGAGTGGGGCATTCGTGTACTGAGGACACATTCTTGTTATAAAATGTTATAGGAATCAAATCAGTCCACTCGGATTTAACTGTAATTGTCTTGAAATTTATACAATAAAAAAATTAAACCCAACACCAGTTAAGACACTTGCACTTGTAAAAAATTAAATATATATATATATATAATTTGTCGAAAAATGTTAGATCTGTAAATTTCTGAATGCAAATTTTTGTTTTTCCTTGACCTGAATTGGAATGAAAAGTAAACAAAATTTATTTTCTTTCAAAACCTTATGTACATTAGTTTAAAATTGGAATATATAAAAAATATGTTTTAAACCAATGGTAATTAAAAAAAAATCAGTGATATTAAATGAAATAAACATTATACATATAAAAAAGAAGATGTGGTATGATTGCCAATGAGACAACTATCCACAAAAGACCAAAACGACACAGACATGTATGTATACGCTACAAGATTTGAAAATTATTGTTAAATACCAGTTATTAATGTATCTGAAACAATTATAAAGGAAAATTCAGAAGCTAATCTAGAAGTATAGGACATTATACCATCATCCGAGGTATATATATATTAAACTTTATTCTATTGAAATAAAACTAATGTTGAGAATTGCTCAGTACAGTAAGGGGCACACCATAGAGAGAAAATTCAAAAACTGGTACATTGTATATGTGCTACTTTATAGTTAGTTTAACACCCTTTTATACTAATATGGTATGCTATTTGTAATTTTTCTTCACATTTTAAATGTAACCCCTTAAAATGCCCTTGGTTCTACTGAAATTTTTAACCTTGTAAGAGGTTTTGTTTTTATAGGTATATTTAAAATATTTTGTTAAAACATTCTCGGAGTTCTTGTTCATCTAGTACAACAAATGATTGGAAGTTTTAATCAATAAAAATCACGTCTTGTGGAGACTTGGCAAACCGGATAATGAACCCGTTGACGGACAACGTTTACAATTCGTCACGTCATCCAAACGTTTTAAAGGTCATGTTTACCTTTTATATTGTCAATTAATTAATGAAAACGGACTAGAACAAGGGCATACGAACATTTTATTTTAGAAATTCTTTTTCTGTCTGAAAGAGTATAGTTTTTAACAATTTCTTGCATAGTGGCAAAGAATGCATCGATACGGGTTTAGTCTAGAAACTGAAACGAAAGGGAGAAAATCCGTCTTTTTTAGCTTGTAGCCATTTCGGCTCATCTTTTCACTTAAACATACTGTAATATAAAACTTTGCCATGTATTTTTAATAAAATATAGATGATTTCCAAGTCATAGATACCTTGTTTATAAAATTTTATCAACAGTATGCCCTTGTTCTGTCCCGTTTTGTTAGCAGTGTGTCTACTTTCAATTTAGATACATCACGTGACCAACATTTATAGTCTAAATATAGTTTGTATATTTTTTTTTAAAGAAAAACATATCCAGAATACATAAATGCAAGTATGATGTTGAACCGATGCCATTTTCTTCTTTTTAAGCCAGACACTGAAAAAACGTCTTTTTTTGGCTCATTTTGTCTGGCGATCAACCTTAACATCACTGCGTAGCTGATGTCATCATAGATTAATAGATCGAAATCAAAGTGATAAAGTCGTAAATTGTATAAAATGTTCGTGTATTTAAAAAAAATTTCAAACCTATTTTCACAAGTGAATATACAAATTTAACTCATAGTACCTGTATAAGTGGTTGCTGACTTGTTTCATAGGAACAAACACCACTTTATAATCATTGGGTGCCCTTTGATCTGCCGTTTGTCAAATTTTTTTTGCTCTTCCCAAAACAATCGTTGGAAGCTATTCTCGTCTGGAAATGCTTTTATGTTTTCAATATCACATTCATAAATCATATTGTCAAAATTTGAATTGTCCTTTTCTTGAAGTGTTTCTCGTCAACAGTTTTTATTTCTGTTCTCAACTGTGATTGCAGTATTGGAAAATCTAACATTACAATTAAACATTTCTAGACCGGAACTAATATCAACTACAGGGTTCCGTGCGGCCGTCAACAATAAGCAAAGCCCCATGTTTAAATCTTCAGTTTTACTTTATTAACTAATTATTCAAACCTTAACACAGGTTCAACTCTTTGAAATTCTAGCAGTCATACAAAACTTTTACATGTTTCCAAAACCAAGTACTGTCATAAATATGATCATCTGAAATCCCTTCAGCTTAACTATATTTCAATATACTAAAAATTTAATAGCATGAACCAAAATAGATCAGAAATATCAAGACAATCACCCCTTAAAAGTCGCAGTTTAAAAAAGATGATTTAAACTGATTGGAACTTATCCAAAACCGTCTGAAAGCCTTTAAGTTCAACTATTTTATCAACAACACTCTCGTTTTTACACAAAATGCAAAACTTTCGGCAGTGCATTTCTGAACGCAAGCTGCGCATCCTAGCACTTGTCCACAACAGGCGACAACAATGATAGTATTTTCATGTATTTCAGTGCAGACTTTACATCTCAATGTTTTCCTTAAAGCTGAGGTCACGTAATTTTCGTTCTTCACATCGCTGACCCTTTCATCCAAGCTTTCAAGTTTTCTAGTGGTATTTGCAAGGCATGCCTTTATTTGATTGATCGAGTCAACAATTTCTTCTGTTTTATCACCAATTGTGTCTTTTATGTTATCACTCATATTTTGAACCTCTTTTGGACGATATTTTGGCTCTCAATAATGATGACTTCAATATGACTGTATACTAACCGGGTATGGGAATTTCTCGCTGAAGTGAAAACCTGTTGATGACATTCTGTTGTTGTCTGCTCTATGGTCGGGTTGTTATCTCTTTGACACATTCCCCATTTCCATTCCCAATTTTAATGTTTAAAATGTTAAATGTTTAAAACACATATAATCGCGCGAGAATAAGCTTCTAATCAATCAAAGACAAAACCCAACGTATAAAAGTGACATCAGATCGTTCTTCCTTTTTAAAGGCAGTGCTTTAAGGCCTGACTTTTAAGTCGCGAGGTTCATCTTTTCATACGCAATCTATGCAGGGGGTCTTTTGGCCAGAAATAGATCCGGAAATGTTCGATTTTCTCCTCTTCCTTTAATGGTATGATATGGTTTTTGTTTCTTTCATTTACATTGGGGACTAAAGAAACGATCAGTGTTATTGTTCGTTTTATAGAGCTTGTTATTAATGTGTATTTTGCATTATAAGCAGTCAACCTGACTACAAACTATCATTATTTGTATTCCGTGTGGAAAGAGGTCGGGTCAATTTCGAGTGTTATCTGACATCTAAAGATTTTTTTAATTAGTTCAGACGTTGATATAACAATGAAAAGTCGACTGAACACGATTAATATTGCATCTTCTATAATTCAAAGCGGAATTCGGTTTATGAACGAGAAACCGTAAAGCGTTTTCAATTTCTAGCCTGCAGAAAGGAATTATATCTGTCCACCACCAACTGACGAGCTAATGTTGAGCTTCACAAATGAAATTACTCAAATACCATCCATGTCTATGTTTTCAGCACAGATTTCACAAGTTATGACACAGCTGTGCTTTTTTGTACCTGTTAAAGAGTTGTATACTAAATTTGATTTTTTTATCAATAAATATATTTTAGGTCATTTAAGAACTTGTATTTTGACAAAAGATGCATACTAGTGAATGAAAGTGGTGCAGTTCATTTTGCTTTGGTATATAGAATTGAATTACAATTGTTCATGTTATTGGAATGCATATAAAAATAAGGGGATGTGGTACAATGTATATACATGCTATTTAGTGAGTTTATCAAGCAAAAGTGAATAAGAAATAAGTATAAGCAGTTACAGGTACTACTGTACAATCACAAACAATGAGAAAAACTCATACCGTAAAGAATATTTCATATTTACAAGTAAGTTTTGTCTTTGCGTTGAATTATTTTCTTCTGTTGTTTTAATTGCAAATATGGGAAGTGGTTAAAATGCTAATGAGACAGTTGTTATGGCCACAGAGCCTTAATTGAAAACTTCTTTTTCATTCATACCGGTAGATTTTGTCAGGAGTCAAAAACATATCTGCCTACTTTTCAAAATGCACATGGGGGTTTTACGTGAAAGATGGTTCACATAGTCATACAAAACCTTCAAGGGGGCCTTCAAATGGAAGCAGGACAAGTCGCCCCACTGGCTAATCGCCCCACTTTAAAAAAAAAACCGCCACAAACTGATTTATCAAATCGCCCAACATGTAGAATTGGTAAAATCATGTTTATTATTACTCCTGCCAACTCGCCCTACTTATAAAAAAACGGTTATATTTAGATTAATATATATATATATATAATTAAAAATAAAAAATCGCACCACTTTAATGAAAACTAATCTACACAGAATTCAAACAGACCGAAAATTTATTTGATTACTATTATTAATATTCTGAAATTATAATTCCAAAAAAAAATGTATTGTTGACGAATAACTAAGTTTTGAAGCTTAGTTATTTGCATAACAATTGCAAAGAAACCGGTTAATTGTATCATAATGCAATATAAGGAATTTAACTTATATTCAACGGGATAACATCTTTTTCCATAAGTGGGGCGAGTTGACATTACTAAATTCATCCTGGTTAATAATATATTTATCTAGATTTCACCGATTTCCATTAGGTGGGACCAGTTGGCAGGAGTAATATTAACGGAATTTTACTTCTATACAACGGGATAACATCTTTTTACATAAGTGGGGCGAGTAGGCATTACTAAATTCTTCCTGGTTAATAATATATTTATCTAGATATTATCTTGCGAGTTGGCAGGAGTAATATTAACGGGATTTAACACATTTCACAAGTGGAACCATTATAGGTTAAGGTACGGCCTTCAACACGGAGCCGTGGCTCACACCGAACAACAAGCTATAAAGGGCCCCAAAATTACTAGTGTAAAACCAGTCAAACGGGAAAACCAACGGTCTAGTCTATATAAACTAGAGTTCCTTTCATGGTATCAAATACAGGCGATCAATTTACTCATTAGAGTATTCTACAGTTATTGTTTGCAAGTGGGATGTACACAGAGTAGATTGTAATATCAGACCATATTTAATTAAAAACTCGCAGCATACCTCTACAATTATTCCTTTTGTTGATAGGATGTTACCAACTGGCATTGTAAGTGATTTCATCATATTCACAAACGTTGGTGTAGGAGGGTATATTAATTATCTGGCCTGCCTTTCTCTTTCTCTGTCCACCATCACCTCACTTGTATTGGACACTCTTTGGACTTGGTGTTAACCATTACACTGCCGTTATTGACAGTGTAATTCCTTAGGAGGATTGCGTTCCCCTCCTCCATTTTATCAGCCAATGATACGTCATTCAGTACATCCTTCTTTATATCAGTACTGTCCGCCATTGACATTGTCATGTATTTGTAACCAGCTTTGGAGGTCATCTGCTGATTCCTGGCTACCATTTTAACTTTTATTGGTGACGCGAATGGTGCAGACTTCTCCGTCAGCTTTTCCAAGGTGTTCATCTGAAATGAAAAAAGACTTTTTTGCTTGGTATACGATAGATGTAGTAAATTAGTTTTTTAAATTATATTCAATTGCTGTAGTTCTGATGTTTCTTTGATAAGAGTTGTACAGTGCTCACTTTAATGTGCATCTTTTAACATATTTACACTTTAGGTATGCATACGGTCTTAAAATGACCTTTTGACATATTCTTTAATATTTTATATTCATTCTGCAGTCGCACATTTGGAATTTTGATGCAACATTTTCAGAAACTTGTGCAGTTTTCAGTAATGGTTGACAAAATTGCACACATGTAAATATTATTATTTAATGTGGGCATGAATTTCAGCCTCTGCTGGTACTTGATCTGAGATGATATATACAGCAGGAACTGCTACATGTGTAGTCAACGATAGAATGTGTTAGTATCTTTTTGTATGGCTTATTGATTAGATTTTTACCATTAGGAAGTAATGTAAGTAGTCTTGTCTTCCAACATCCAATGCATTTGTAGTTACACAAGCAACCCTCATCTCTAACTACATGTTTCTTATTTTCATAATAAAGTCTCACAAATAACAAAGGATTTTCATACATTATTATAAAATTGTAGAGGGGAATATATCTTTTTTATAACATGGTTGTAGATGAGGGAATGTATATGTTAGTGCTTTTCACATTTTTTTATTCTTTCTTTATTATTTACATACCAAAAATGGTCTCCTTCTCCTCACATGGAGGTAGGGTTGCAACAGACCACCTGAAGGCAAATGTGGCCTCTTCCTGCTTCTGTGCTTCCTCCTTTGTGCTCTCTTCTTCTGCTATCTTCTTTCCAAGAATTTTTCTAAGAAAAGTGTAAGAATTAACTATACATTCCACTTGTTGTCCGAATATAGGTTGTTATGATGTAAAAACCGGATGTTTCTAATAAAATTAGAGGGCCGTTTCAAAACAATTAGTATGTATGTATAAACTGTATGGATCATCTTCTAAAAGATTCTGCTCATTGTCTAGCAATGGTTTCAGCTATTGGTCTTCTGTTAGGATCTGTGTTAAAAGAATAATAGCCAATAGTATACATAATTATAGATAGTCTAAATGGTGTTGATTAGTATAAAAGAGGGACGAAAGATACCAAAGGGACAGTCAAACTCATAAATATAGTATACTGCAGGGCATCATGTTATGTAGACATGCTATTCAGATATATGTACACGATTTTGTTTATATTGATGGTCAATCTACTTTTAAATAGATATGTAGGATACATATTTTCATATATTTCAACTGTGTGTCAGATGAGACATGTGGTTGCTTTATTCTATTTTAATACACTATGTCTTATATTTATATATGCCATGGTATATACATGAATTTTTGCTGATGTATTTTTATTTGTGATTGCTGAAACGGGTTTGTTTTTGTTGTCAGTCACCATAAAATTGCGAGCAGTTACACAATCACCCTTTGCTACTACGGTCTGTGCCAGGTCACGCCATACGCCTATTGAAGGGCACTTATCCAGTAGCTCTGATTCTTTTCTTTTCTACAGGTGATGCCTGTAAAATTACATTTGCTATATATATTTGTATAAAAATGCATGTAAAGCTAATATGTTTGAACAAGAAAGTTTATGATATAGATCAACTTTTAGTTAATTGATTATTATTGAATGGTCACTAAAAACAAGGAGTGGTAACTGTACAGAAAGGTTTTATTTCAACGTATTTCTGATTGTTCTACAACAGTATTATTAACATGTCAGGTGGCTTAAACTGATGTTGGTTTTAGTTAGTACTGTTTTCCTGATCAGTAGACTTATCATTTATATATTGACATTATATATATTTATATATACACTTGTACATTTTTCAGGACATAGTTCATGGATATTTCTACAATATTTTAATAGTATATATATATATATTCGGGTAACTACCGGGTTATATACGACGTTTACATCCCCAATTGGAACCTCAAAAACGTTAGCATAATACCGGTTACTATGTGACGTAGTCAAAAGCTATGGGACTGTCAAAGGCTCACAGAGGAAAAATAATGACGTGATCCAGTTAATAATACATTTTTAATACAAAATCACGCAATTTACACTTTTAATACTTACATTTGATGTTGAAAGTGTAATTATTAATTATAATAAAATCAACGGTACCAATTTAGTTGCACCAGATGCGCATTTCGACAATACATGTCTCTTCAGTGATGCTCGTGGCCAAAATATTTGAAATCCAAAGCATATATAAAAGATGAAGAGCTATAATCCAAAAGGTCCAAAAAGTATAACCAAATTCGTGAAAGGAATCAGAGCTTTGCATGAGGGAGATACATTCCTTAATTTATAATAATTTCTAATATTTTGTAACAGCAAATTTTAATAACACAAAAAAATCCGTATTTTCATGCCAGTACCGAAGTACTGGCTACTGGGCTGGTGATACCCTCGGGGACTAATAGTCCACCAGCAGAGGCATCGACCCAGTGGTAGTAATCACATACACGATAAAATTAAGTTCACAGCAAATTAGAAAATCCTTCACGGATGCCGAGCATATCAGGTTAGTTTTTTTTTTTACGTATATGTGTTGCCAACAAAAACTTGCACTGGAAAATAACATTAAGTCAGGAATAATCCGTAATATATGTGTAATTCAGGTCTCAGACAGGATATATACTGTCACATTCCCGGCTAAGGTCTTATATCCCCTTCGCCTTTGGCTCAGGTGATATAAACTCAAAAGCCGGGATACCCTGTCTGAGACCTGAATAACATATACTATATGTATTGTATTTCATTGTTGTTTTGCGGGACTAACTCATTCAACTTTGGGTTGTTCTTGAGACATTACTCAAACTTTTGATGACATCAAGCATAAAATGAAGCCAGAACGAAACAGGGTCATCTTTTAGAGCCATCAGAAAGTTCCGTGCTTTTTCACTGGAATCTTTCCTTGATTCACCTGGTACTTGCATCTACAAAAGAAAGCTTTCAGTTTTAAAAGTTTTGTGTTAAGTGCAAAGTTACTACTCAAACACTGCTAATTATCTGCGTTTTTATATATAGTCAATAATTAACATTTTCACATCAGTTGATTTGAATAAGAAAATTAGACTTGGTCCAGCTTTAATATGTGTTTTGGTATTTTAAGCTTATATAGCTACATTTTCATAGACTGTCCTTGATCATCTGCTCATATAATTAGTTAGTTTAACTGCTTTTCTTTTTCAAAATATTAAAAGCCTTGTTAACAAATTCTTTTTTTTTTTGATTCTGACTAAACGGGCGGCAAATTCACCTCTTCTGTAAATCCATCATTGGTTACAATTATAGATGAGAATGATGAAGATCTTCTTCGAATTGGTCCATTCTTTTTAATGCAGACACTTTTTCAACTATTTTATATTTTAGTTTATTTTTACGTATTGTAGTGTACCTATTGTTTTTACCTTTAACGCAAGGATCTGTTTGGTTTGTCTTTTTTTCATGAATAATGTAGTTCAGCTCTTGAAACATATTGCATTGTTGGAAAAAATTGCGCAGCTTCTTTACAGATGACCTCTGTTTCATAATATCTCGCCCAACTACAATTGAAATTTCAGCGGTAATGGCTGCATATTGTAAAACAGGACTTTCAACAATAGAGACTTAAGTGAGGGTACACAAAATTTGTCTTACTTTGCAGAGAGAAATGTGCCAGTTGATGCCACTCTTATCAAACCAATCTACAGGACCTTAGAATAAGAAGGGAAAAAAAGCATAGGCCTGCAGATTTTTTTAAAAATTTAGTGTTCACCCCAAGAACCGGTTTGGCCACAACATAACAATTTCAAGTTTATTTACAATTTACACAATGTGTATATATAAAGTATGTTTAAATGAACATATGTTCTCATAGTTTATGACTTTATTCATTATAGGTTGAAAATACAGGCAAAGTGTCGATGTATATGAAGTGTCCTATATTTTGACTTTAGTGGAACCTTAAAAAGTATTCAAGTGTCAGATTGTTACTTGAATGAGGTAAATGTCTTTATCCACATTGATGGTTTTACTGTTTAGATAAAGGTATCAACAATTGTCCTTGGTTTATGCAATGCATCAATGGCGGAAATAAGTTGGAAATGTTTACATTTGGTTAAAACGGGTTGTCTTGGAACACTAAAAACACTAGGACTCTTCCGGTATAAACCTCATCTATATAAGCCAAGCCAGTCAAGGTCGTTAAAAACTTTCATTATTGTTGTGCAAGAACTCAATATACTTCTCCCTGTGGTCTGCCCTCTCAACGAATGTGATTCTAAAGGTTCCATTTTTTTATGAAAAAATCATATGAAGTATAACGTTGTCTGTTGGTGAAACTCCTTCGTTTGGAACATCTCTTCATTGGATGCATCCCTTTCACTGGCTTGTGTCGTCGTGTTGAAAGTTGTTTTACAATTTCTTGTGCCTCTACCTTAATTGAGTGGGAAAAGCCAGCACTGTTCAACAACAAAATGAATCTTAGATAAAATTCAAAGTCTTTATTTTGTTTTAACCTGTCATCATTAGCTTCATTGAATTGAAGAGACAAATTACAGATTAAGTTTTTTTCTACTTTTGATTTTGCAAAATCAGATGTTGTCCTTACTACAAAGGGTTTTTGTAAAAGCACTTTCCTCCCCTTTCCTCCTTTACGTTTCACATCGGTTATTAATCGGTATTATTTGGATTTTAATGCTGTTGAAGCTACATTTTCAAAGAGTGTTCCTAATGATCTGCTAAAATAATTACTTAGTTTATTAATTAAAGAACTATTTTTCTTTTTCAAAATGTTAGAAGCCTTGCATACAAAGTCTTTGTAAATTCTGATGGAACGGGCGGCAATTCTTCTGTAATGTCATCCATGATTAAATTTATTGATTAAAATTATGAATTTATTTATGAAAATGATAAAGGTCCTCTTCAAATTTGTCCATTTTTTTTCAGTGCACACACTTTTTCATCTATTTTAAATTTAAGTTTATTGTTACGAATTGTAAGGTACCTATTTTTTATCTTTTATGCCTGGATCTGTTTGTTTTGTCATCTCAGGTGTTGGAGTGTGGAAATGTGAAATGAATATATCTGGAGATAAACATATTACATTTAAAGAGTTTTTAATTGAACTTGACCTTCACTCCTTCACTTAATATGCATGGTGAAATTGACAAGGTTGATTTTGTTACACATGTACACATTCAAGTTTTAAAATTGATGATTGTCGTCATAGAACATACTGCTGGTCATGTTTTTTTGTTATCAGAAAATTGGTTTAATTCTTAAAGAATTGTTTGAAAACAAGCAGAACGTATAAAAGTAATGATTAGTTCGAATAATGTCGAATAATACGTAATTGGGATGCGACTGATGTCTCGTAGATTCAACACTTGTCAACAGCAAAACACAAACGGTAGTCCAGCAGTGGGCCGAGCTTTTAAGGGATATCTGTAGGGTTGTTTCTGTATAGTAAGACACCCAATTGCAGGATAAATAAATATAAAGAGCTCCAGGGTAATGTCACTTTCTGCCGCCTTTAAACGGTCAACTGAAGTATATAAACTATTTTAAATAATGAAACACTACTACTGATTGACCCTTTTGTGGTCCCTTATTACTCAGAAACTTAAAAAAATGTAATGAAAAATGTATAGGCAAAATTATTATTGAAAAACACAAGCAAAGCTTTCATGAGGAACATAATGAAAAAAAAATAATTTCAAAGTCATATCAGATCATGTGAAATCAAAAGGACTTGTACGGTCTCAATATTTGATTAAAAAAAAAATAATTTCAAAGTCATATCAGATCATGTGAAATCAAAAGGACTTGTACGGTCTCAATATTTGATTATTCCAAACCAAATGATCAAAATAATATAACTTCAAGCCTTGATTCACGTTACCCTACCTAGTCTACCCTACTCTTTTTTTTCCTGCCTACCCTAGTCCACTGCAATTAGTTATATAACATGTATTCCTCTATTTCAGTTTTTGTAATTTGTACCTTCATCTTTCAGCTTCTTCAGTTTATTTATAACAACAGGGTCAACTGTTGAAGCTGATGAAGTAGATATGTCACTGGAAGTGGAACTATCACTTAATACAATCGGATCTTCACTGGAAAAAAAATTAGTCACTAATAATGTACATTTTATATGTGGATTGAACAGTTCAACAGATCAATCGAAAATGAAATTTGTAAATAGCAAAACGTTCCATAGTTCAAAAGATCTTGGCCTGAATAAAACAATATTTCCCTTTATACTGATAATGACACAAACCCATTGAATAGAAAAATGAAACCACCAAAATCACCTAGTGAATCCTTGTAGTCTAGAAATAAAATATTAAAATAAGATTCGTGTGTTCCCTTCTATAACTCCTTTATATATTCCAATTAATAAGTAAAATAAATTATCATGTAAATATGACGAATTTATCTGTTGCAAATATTTTCCTATTAACATGATTAAGTTCATTGATCATGTTGATTTTTATTCAGCTAGGACATGTAGGAAAAAGTTTGAATTTTAAACAACTATTTTTAAGAAAATTTCAATATTTTTTTAACCTATTAAAGTGTTATTTGGCCAGTATTGCTGATCTCAACGTTATACCCTAAAGTGGGATCCACTAGGGTTACATTACATAAGAACTATTCTCTTTTCACTGCCAGTTAATTTTCTTAAACGATTGAGAGATTATGCACTTGACAAAGAAAGCACCAATACATTTTCTGCAATATACAGACTAGTCAGTTTTATTTGTGATGTAGCTCTTTTCCGTCTTTTCAAACCAGTAAGATCTGAACCTTTACATTAAGAAAAGAGGAGATTCCTACCTGTTGATTTTGCCAATAGAGGAATCGATGCAATCAATATCTGCAACGTTCTACCAATCTCCGGCGCAGAGCTCACATATCCGTTCCGTTCAATACTCTGTAACACTACACTCAATATGACCTCTGCCATACCTTTTTTCGCGTACTTTTCTCTTCCCAATCTCTAAACGAAATTAACAGTAATGTTTATTTATTTAAGATACTGTTCTTGAGAAAAGTATGGAAATTATTGTTTTAAAGAAGGTAACTACATTTACATTGATGCAAAGTTGAAAAAAATCGCTATGTTTATTAATTTATACTTCCAGTTCCATTTCCGTTAGAGGTTATACGTCATTCGAAAATTTTGTAAACACAGCTGGTTGTGAAGGACTATTTTGTTAACGTTATCAACCTTTTTATACTATTTCAAAATATTTTTAAATGGATTTCTACCTATAATTTTAATTTTAAATATGTTTTGTAATGCCTGTAATAGCACAGATTCTTGGAGATACCACTCTTTAAATTTTGACCTTACAACGTTTTTTGACAAATTTACATGCAACTTTATAAGCAATTACATTCCTACTTCTGATAAAACAATATTATGTAATGCTTGTTTCTGCATGGTAAAGAAGATTAAAGAATGGAGCGAAAAAATTAACAGGTAACTTGTTTTATACAGAAAACCAATTTCAACAGTTCAATAGAACAGGTTGGAAACAAACCCCCTATATGGTGATTATACCTGAATAGAGGGATAATCCTTCTTAGAGGGTAAAACTTAGAAGAGAAATTTTCCTACTGTATTTTCATGACCATGGCATGTATGGACAAGGATCATTTTACAAACAAAGTAATCAATTTATGTATACAGACAAGACAGTATGAGGTGCCAATTATGATTACCATTTTTATTACCTATATAACATCTGTAATTGTAATTGGTCACCATTAAAACAAAGTTACCCTGCTACATCATGTACATGTAGCCACTACTACTACCTGTCTTCAACAATTCCCACAGTTCCAGTCAGCTTCAACTGACCTCTATAGAATAGAATCTTTTATTTCCATAACAGGTACCCACAAGGGGCATAGTGCATATACATTCATGACAATATATAGTTACAAACAATTACAATTACAATAAAGCAAAACAACAAAATATGTACATGTATTAAAATAACATTTCTATATTGTACATTGTAACATGATGATACAGTCATATATGTTGACACTTACTGAGTGTATAATTTTTATACTTTATACTTTGCATTAAGTCATCTAGAGACTATATTTGTGGGTAGTTTAATACCAACATACCATAAGGTACATGAACCCCAGTGGCATAACATTCTAGAATTGCACAGGGGATTGACTAATGTTAATTTATCCATGACATTTATACTGTATGTGTAATAATCTATAAACACCTTTTCAGTAAATACACTTTAATAAGCATGTAAAAAATACATGTACATGGACCACTAAACATGAAAAATATATCTGACATATATATTTGAATATGGTTTTAATGAAATGAAACATGTTATATATGTTACATAACTTGCAGATGTTCCCAAGATCAACATCCAGCTGATTTGTTAATGAATGGAAAATTTGGAATCATAGAGTAAGTGATTATCAAATGTATAAGTTGTTCACACAACTGAATGTTCACCAGATTTTTTTTTTAAACAAAATCACTGTGAAACTAATTGCCTCATCTACTTCTCATTTAATTTAAAATTAGAATACATTTTTTTTTATACTAGTTTTAGTTTTCAACTTTAACATGGAATGTGTAAATCCTACATTGAAAACATTTTACAAATATACTATTATTAATTTGGATTTCTATCCCTAATTTGTGCTGTTATATTTTTAAGGCATAACAACTACTGTTTCTTCATACTATAGTTTTGTTAATGTATTGATAAAAAGTTATTTAGAATTTATGAGTGATATCTTTGTTTTTAAAGACTACCACCAGTTGTGTCCAATACAGTATGTCCTGAAAGTCCACCACAAGTATTTTCCCATACAGTTGGTCCAGCAGGGGATGCAAGTACAACTGACAAAACAGAGTAAGTAATGTACTTGTATCAACATACATGTATTTAATATGTTTTCTAGCAAAGATTAGAAAGTGAAAGGGAACATTTAAGATATGATCACAACATATTTACATGTGCATGTTTATGAAGGGACAAATTTGAGTAATATATATAATAGTCATGATAGTAGATGAATAATTACATTAATAATAATGTTAGATTTACCATAATTTGTTTTAAAATAAAACTTTTTACACAAGTTTCAAATAAGTTTTTACACTAAAAAGTCATTAAAGTGCTTAGTTTTGCCTATTTAATTTGTGTCTGGTTTTGTGAATTCATTTATAAATGTAGAAAGCATAGTTTATAGGTGGTTCATGTGCATTAGACATCACCTGACAAATAAAATATTCTATGAATTCTTACAGAAGGCCAAGTTATACAATTAATTGCTTGATTGTATGCTGTCAATAAAATGATAACCTTGAAATTAGAGCACTATTTATTTTAGACAAACAAACAACTTTAGCTTTGATTAAGTTTATAATGAATATGAAAATTTTTATATTTTATAACTCTTATTGAATGTTTTAAACTTAACAGAATGTGGTTATATTTTTCATTAACTGCTGCTTGTACCAATTCATTTTATTTTAGCAGTTACAACACAACAATGCCAATAGATGATTTAAAGGGGGCATCTGGAGTAAAAAGACAGATTACTGAGTATAACATTAAAATACCTATATCATATAATGACAATGACATTAATCAATTTATAAATTATTTTAACATTTTCATTTTTCAACTTCAGTTTAACATTTTTAAGTAAAGACTAAGTAATTTCTCCAAAATAGTACTTGAATTACAAATATTACATAACTTAAAAGTTTCATTCATAAGATTCACAATACTAACATTATACCTTTCTTAATATCACTCATTATACCTACATGTAATGCAACAAAGTACTGAAGGTTTATTTATCTACCAGTAAATATTTATAAATGTACTGTTTCTGTCTTTCAGTGACCATGCACATTACCATAGAAATGGCAGTCCTTCAAATGACCATGACCATGAGTATATTTGTAAATTGTTAACAGAAGAAAACGAGGAAGAAGAAGATGAACAGGAATGCATTGATCGTACAAAAATAATTACAGATATGTTGACTATAACGAGTAACAAAGATTATGACTATGCCAGTTTATTACGAACAAGTACCCAAAGAGACCTGAGTGAACAAGATATTTTTATGGCCATTATTCAGGAAATGAAAGAGCGGTATTATTAACACTCTCATTTAGTCATTTCATAATTAATACAATACAAATGATTAAGGTTAAGTGGCATGATTGTCAATGAAACTCCAAATGTTGATATACATGTATAATATGTGAACAGTGACAGTTAACTGTAAAGCTTTTTACAACGATCAGACTGATTATTATTCATACTGCATGTGGTACATAATAAGCGGAAAACTAAAGAGATACATTTAATAATGATTTATACTGTACATTTGAAATAAATTTATTGATGATACCAACTGATCTGAAACAGGCTTTTTTAAATAATATTTCAGTTATAGACAGTAATAACCGGTTAATGAGTGGCTAATCTATGCTTTACACTAAAAAAAATAGTGGAAAAAAGTATTTTGAAATAGCACAGATCTTTCTCAATATTCTCATATTGCTTAAAATATACCGGTATGTACTTAGTGTTTCTTAATTATTTACTTTTGAAATATCTTCAGCTGTCCAAGTTTGCTTAATACACTTATATCAGTATGTGTAAAAGATAAGGAAACAGTTACAGTTAGACAAATAACAAGTGTAGCAGTGGCGTGCTCATGCCTGATGTTCTCCAGGAATAATAAAAATTCTGCTATTCAGAGAGTTTTGACTCTATTGGCTGTGAAAGGAGATTCTAATGATGAGGTATGAACAATTCATTACAATTTCTACTTTTTCTTGAAAAAAAAGCTGGTTAGTATAATCAAACTAAAGATAAAGAGAAGCGCTGAAGTGAAATACACCATCAAAAATACTAATTTGCTTTATTCTTTTGCAGACAACCAATATTATAGTGTTCACATACTTGGGATTGCAGGCTATAGATACAAACCGCTAATCAAGTACAAACCGCCATAATGCAAATTAAGACCATTTGATACATTGCAACTCACATATTGCTATATTTTTTTGTTTTTGCTTCCATTTATTCATTTGGCCTGTTTTCCTAATTGCTTTTTTGCTTGAATTACAATGTATGCTCTTTATGCTCTATACTACTAACAAAGTACATTATATATAAGTCTGTACCTAAGGGAAATACAGTTGCTGTAGGTTGGTTCGAATCCAGCTGCAGACAAATAAATGTATGCCATTTATGCTATTAACACTTACTTGTGAAAGCATTCTTTAACATTTTACAAAAAAGCCATGGTTTTTAGGTCAATAGCCCATTTTTAAACTGATATGAATTGAAAGAAAAAAAACCCTATCTTTTCATTTAAATGCCACAATGCAAAAAAATGGAATATGAAATATAAAAGATTGATCAGGAATAGATTTTAAAGAATGATTTCACAGTTAGCTTAACATGAATTAACATGCTTTTCTATTATATGGTGTTGGTGTTTAAACTAACAGAAATATAACAGCTATTGCTTTGCTTTTATGCTTATTTCTTGCATGCCTATAAAACTATCTTTGATCAATAACTCATTTTTTTCAGATGAACAAAACATTTATTTTATATTTCATTTTTAAGTAACATACAATATTGCTAACTTTATTTAAAGCTTGGATAGTAATGTATTGTGTTGATTATCAAATCATATTTTCATACCTTTTTTTTTTTTTGTATTCTATTTCACAGTTCATTAGAAGATTAAACAGGATGTCATTGAGCCTTTCATGTTCTGGGAAAATAAGGATATTAGACAAGGCTGTCAGTGCTTCTAAAATTCAGTTAGTTGAAGCAATTCGATCAAACCCTATAATGAAAATAACTGGTGATAATCTAGACTTCTACATAAGAACTAACCACCAGAGCACTGAAAATAGCAACCAGGATATACACTGGTTTGCTTCAAATGCATTTTTTGCCAGACTAAGCTATGAAGGTCTTTCTGAGAATAAGCCAGAAGTTAGTCCTGTTTTTGTTGGTGTTATTGTTACCATGGTTACTTGTTGAAATATCATTTGTTCATCCAATTTCTTTTTTAAATTATATTTCTAAGAAGCTGAAATGAATCATCTATAACAGCTTCTTTATTACTGTTTTTACATTGTACTTGTTACGGTAGAGAAAGTCGTTGTTCTGAATAATTAAAGAAATTGTGTCACTGTCATTTTTTTGTCCAATTTTACATACTTATTTTCAATTTCCATATATGTAAAGTGTCTCTAAAATCTGTCTCATTATGTTAGAGTGCATCTGATTATTAACTCCTCCCATGACAAACTTCAAATGGCAAAATTTAATATTGAAATGAGAAAATTTAGGGGAGACAATTATTGAAAAATAATTATAGAATGGATTACTTCCCTTAGTTCAGTATTTAATAAATTAATGGATAAAAAATAATTAAAAAAATCTTTTTTTTTAGGTAAGACTACAAGACATAGATGCAGAAATGTTTGTGTTGAATCAATGTGAAACTGTTAAAATGATTGATGTGAAGAAAGTTCTGATTGGTCGTCTTCTGTGCGACAGTGAGGAATTTGAGTGGCTGAACAGAAAATTACCACAACACATACCACATCGGTACCAATATTAACTCTGAACTTTGGCAAAAAATATCCTTATGATTTCTTTACACATTTTAGAATTTACCAAATACAAATTGATTTCAATAGTTACACTAGAATTAGTAAATATTTAATATACTGTACAGATTGTCTGTTTCAAATTGTGAATACCGTTTTTTCTAAAATTTCTTATCAAATATTAGATAACTGGAATATAATAATAATAATACCTGAATCTCTTTGGTGTACTTACTGTTATATGATAAATCATCAATCTCATTTCAATTTAAATGTATTAGAAACAATGTCTTCTCCTTCATTCAAGAAATCCTGTTTTCCTGCATTTAATATAAAGTGTATATGCTTTCTTTTTTTAAGTTACAGTGACAGAATGTCAAAAAAACAACAGGTTTTTACATTAAAAATCATGTTCAAGGATGAGTCAAAAAATGAGGATTGTTTAAATATCATGAGTGACTATGAGGACCAAATAATAGAGTTGTACACAAAGGCATATGGTAATTATCTGATCATAGTTTTACAATAGAGTCAGGAAACCTTTTCTTTTAATTGTGCTTAATTGATTTTTCTTTGATATATGATCAGTTTATCTTCTAATTTTAACATCCATTAAAATAAAATTAGTATACGATGAAATTGAGAATGGAAATGGGGAATATGTCAAAGAGAGAACAACCAAAATGTCTTCAGCACAGCAATAAAATCAAGCATGTCATCAGCTGGCCTCTATATATGAAATTGTGTTTCTTATTCAGAGAAAATGGACGTCACAATCCCAAACCTATAAATGATCTGAAATTATATCACATACAAGACAATATGTTAATCAGAATTGCGGTCATTATTGAAAAGGAGATGTTCACAATCCCAAACCTATAAATGATCTAAAATTATATCACATACAAGACAATATATTAATCAGAATTGCGGTCATTATTGAAAAGGAGATGTGGTATGATTTCAAATGACACAACCCTCCATAAAAAAACAAAATAACACAGAGATTAACAACTGTAGGTCACTGTACGGCCCCCCAACAATTAGCAAAGCCTATACAGCATAGTCAGCTTAAAAGGGCCAAAAATAAAATGTTTCAAAATTCAAAAGAGAAAACTAAGTCTTATTTATATAAAAAAAAAAATGAAGGAAAAACAAATATGTAACACATTAACAAACGGCAACCTGAACATGTGCAGAAAAATAAGTTTTAATAAATATATCAATATTGATAAATAGAAAATATCAGATTTTTTTAACAGGTAATACAGATATGTTAGATAGGTTGTTTTGGGTGGAGATATGCTGACCAGGGAGAGGCTACAAAATGCCAAAAATATAAGACATTTAGCATTGACACCAAGGGGTCGCTTTCAACATTTGGCTCCAGTGACATGTGAACTGTGGCATGTCAAGCAAGATCCTTTGGCCGTATGTTTTTTTTATATATATATAGTTTATTTTCCCCTTTCTATACTGATTTTGGGTAGTCCTAAAAAGAATGTTACATAAACATTGTTTTTGAAGAAATTTCAACGGGAGAACATGTACACAACCATTTATATCTCTATTTTTAATCACAAGGTAATGCAGCTCATATACCATATTCAAATTCACTTGGAATCGGATGGAATGTGAATATTCTTGGGTTAACAAATCTTCATATGCCCTTAAGGCACAAAAAAAATAAGTGTATAAATTTTATTTATCTAATAATGTATAGCAGCCATCAACTGTATGTTAGCTACGTAATTTGAACAGTTATTCAGATATTTGTACACTGCCTATAATTTTTTTTTCAGAAAGCATATAAAGCGCTTTATAAGCAAGAATCCTTAGGACAGTGTGGGACTTTGTTCCATTTGAAAACTGTTCTAAGGAGAACGAATGCAAATGGCAATGTGAAGTCTAACTACAAAGCACACGAAGAGTTGCTGTTGCTTATTGTTAAAGCGTTGATTCGCATAGCGGCAGATGACCTACCTCACAGCTCAGAACAAAATAGAGATACTGTGCTGAGTCACATATTCTCCAAGATTTACGGTTAATTTTAGAATATAATGAATATAATTTCCATTTTTAAAAGACATTAAACATTGTAATTACAGTATAAGGAATATCGAAATGAATGTAATACCTCACAGCGAAGGGTGTAAGATCAACAAATTAACAAAAAAGTAAAGTAACTGATCAAAGACTTTATTGAAACTGAATGAAATCAAAATCCTGTATATAAACTCTCTTTTTCCATAACAATCACCAATTTGCATAGGAGGAATATTATTCCTATTATCTGTCAATAAATTTTTGTTACACACTGACACATGTCAAAGGCAACAAACAGCCTATGATGTCATTCATTTTTAACTTTGCTACTATAAAGTATAACACTTGGATGTGAATGAGTTAAAAAAAAATCACATGGAAGAAGAAATATTTAAAACGTATAAAATTAATCTTTAAAAAGAATTTTGTTTCTTATTTGGTCTAAATTGCAGTAATGATGATTTCATCTACAATTATTATTGCAATTTAATAACATGGGACCTGCAAATTATCAACATGAGTGATACAGCAAAGGAAGGGGATGGGATACAGAAAGACTCATACTGAATATGAAAGAAAATGCAGAATTTTTTTATTCCAACTCAACAATGAGTAAATATTTCACGGAATGTGTCAACACCATCCTGCAGGTAAACTTTTTGTTGTCTCCACACACAAGAACGAGAGTTCTGGAAGGAGCATTTGTCAACACCAAAGGTGGAAATGGTCAAAACAAGGAGGCAGACCTGGTTCAGGAGCATGCTATCAGGAACCAGAAAGACATCATAAGAGGTCTAGGTAAGAGTAGTTGTTTAAAAAAAAACATTCGTTAATTCAGTTTAAAAAGAAAGGAGTTGTCATACCGAGTGTAACAACAAGTAACAAACTAACATTTTAAAAGCTTTGGAAGAATAGTAAAAAGAATTGTTACAGCACTGTGTCAAATGGAAATGCAATTTTGTAACCTTCAAGAACCATAACTCCGGAACGGTGAGTGTGGAATTTATCTACTTGATCTCCAAAATCATCATCAAAGATAAAATGTAAAATATGTCTGGCCTATATTGTTTTTCATAATTGAATGTATGTTAAAAATATAAACAAAAAAACATACCATAAGCATCACATTAAAATAACATTTAAGTCATCATTGAACCATGCAAATGAGGTCAGTTTGATGAGAACTGCACTACAGACATGTACAAATTACAAACTACACCAAATATTATCAATTGAATGTTAATAGTATCTGCTCAAATATATTGTTACAAGAGAATTGCATCATAATTTTATTTTTATTTATAGGTGCCAACAAAACAGAGACTGCCACTAGAAGGGCAAGCGGGTCAGCAAACATAATTTACAAAATAGGAGATAATGTAGACAAACTTTTGAATATCCCAAAACAGACAACAAGCCATACTAAAAAAACTACATCTAAAGACCTTGATCTTGCTGTAAGCATTTTGAGGAAGGTTGGTCCTTTTAATTATGTGAAAGGGCGAAAATTTGACAGTTTTAAAGAAATCCCAAAAAATCCCAAAAGAATTGTTAAAAGGAAAGATCTTGTGGGTGGGATCCACAAAAAAAATCAAAGGTTGTTTTTGAACTGTTGATTTAACATTGTTGTCTTTTTATTAAAAATGTAAGAAATCTATCTTATTCATGTGTGCATCTTCTTGTACCTGTATATTTATTGAAACTTTTAATTTGAAGGACGAAATGAATTATGGCATTATAACATATATTAGAAATGTATAAATACAGATATTCCTATAGTTATATATTATTTACTAGCATTTTAAAAGAGAGGATATTTTCATAAAGTATATAAATATATATATACCGTTTTTTTACATGAAAAACCTATAATCTGATTTAAGTTATTTAAACCAGGAACATACACTGTTACACGTTTAACCAATTTTTTAATTAGTCTTGTTAAAAATTAGTTTCGGACACTTTTTTTATATATTCATTTATACCACATGTAGTCTGGAACTATTTTGTTGTTTTTTATCAGTTACTATTTTATTCAAAGTTAACAATAAGCACTGTCTGTGATATTTTTTAATTTCATTACTAATGTATGAAAACATATTATTTTTCTTTAAATTCCTTCTTTGTATATCAAATTAATTCATTCAACATATATTGCAATCGTGTTAATACTCCAAAAACACTTGAAGCACAATGGAATAATTTTTATATATATTTATTTTTTTATATACCAGCAGACAAAATACATGTAGCAACTGCACTCAATGTAAAAACAATGAACTCGTGGATAACTTTCACTGTCTTTTAAAATGTCATTTTTGTGAACAGGAGAGTGAAAATTACATACAAAAATATAAATACACCAAACCAAATATTTTAAAATATAAATTATTAATGTCATTGAAAAAGAAATTTAAGGTTATTAAACTCTGCAAATAATCAAAATTATAAATTAATCTATGTGTACACCAGGCTTTATCTAGTATGAAGCCCCCCTGTTAATTTTTGTAACATGTCTTGTACTAATTGTACTTTTCAAATATTATATATATTGTAAATATTGTATATATTGTAAATATTGTATATATTGTAAATATTGTAAATATTGTATATATTGTAAATATTGTATATATTGTACATATGTATTTCTCTGTACCTTGTCAACTAATTGTTTATTGATTACAGATATATATGATGTAGATACTATAGCTATAGTATGCAAAAATATGTCATTAGATTTAAAACTACCATAAACAATTCAAATATTTGAAAGCATTAGCATTCATATCAGTTTAAAAAAAATGTTTTTGAAAAAAAAATAGCAGGAGAGAAAAGTTTTAACGAGAATAAAACTCTGTAGAAGATGTAAAATTTCATGACATTGTATGAATATTTTTCTGTATTCACATCTTCCAAAAAATAGGTTTTATTTTTGAGACACAATTTTGAACAGTTAAACATATAGCTGAAGAATTTGAACAAAATAATACCATAAGACAATAAAAGATATATTTCAGACAAAGTCAAAGCAGGTCCTTCCAAATCATATATTTTAATTTATATGTATGGGCAGGTTATACATGTATTGTTTATTTATTTTTTGGTGGGAAGCAAAATACTTATACGATTAACTTCAACATTGTTCAATAATTTACTAATGTTACAGTACTGAATATAAAGTCTAATTTTTGTGAGCCTGTGCACTTCACTATGTAAGTCTAAGAAAAAAAAGTAATTATGTTTGCAGTTATCTTAATGTATATATGCTTTTAAAAAGTTTTAAATCTTGCATTTGACTTAATAAATGCTATATAAAATAAAAAAGAGGCTGCTTATCTGTAGCCTTGATTGGTCATCTGTTATATTCTTATTTTATCTTTACAAGATTATTGATCTACAGATGTTTAATCCTAAATTTTCATCTGGTGTATTATTTTACACAGTATATTTCAGTTTTATCAATTTAAATATCTATTCTGAGCATCTGACATTCAATGCACAAACAATGTGGTCTACAGTTGTTACAACATTGATGAAGGTCTATTTCTGATTTTTGAAAACCATATTGTTTCAAAATGTACTCTCTAAGACAACCTTTTTCTTTTCAAAAACCAATTATGTCATCTTTAATATCTTTTACATTAGCAGCAACATCCCTATTACAGTAATGTAAAAGTGCTGTTGAATCTTTTCCAGTTCTACCAGCACGACCTATCTCCTGTATATAGTCTGAAAGTGACCTTGGAGGACGAGCATGTATGACTCTCTCAATGGAGGGTGAATTAAAGCCCATTCCTACAACTGAAGTGCAAAACACCAGCTTTATTTTGGGCTTCTCACATGATAATTCTTTAATAACATGATTTTTAACCTCATCATCTTGCCCACTACATAAACTACCATATAGACAAGTATCTAAGGTTGGTCTTTCAAATATGAAATTACAGTAAGTAGCTGCATTACCAATGTACTGTAGAGGCATGAAAAAAAGGGTAACTGGGAAAATATCAGGGTTTTTTAACAAATCATTACAAATTGGTTTGTATAAATTTTCGTAACAATCATAAATGTCAAGTGATGGCTCTTTAACTTTAATCTGTAGATAAATGTTCTCTCTGTCTGGACTTGCTCTTACTACTGCTGGATTAGTCATCCCAAGTGATGCAATGACATCTGCCTCGTCCTTGGTAGTGATGGTTGCACTTAACCCTAATCTAGGTACTCCTGGAAAAAATCCAGGAAGCTCCCTCATGTGTTGGAAAGCCTTCCGAAAGGACTTCCCCCTGTTGAATGAAATAAATGTAAAAAATCATTACATGTACTGCCATTTCAATATTAATGTCAAAAACACCACCACCAAAATATTTGACTGCCACCAAAATAAATGGTTATTCTATTTAAACATACATCACACCAAAAGAAAACACTTTAAATCATTATTTTTGTAGGGTGTTACATGTATTTACCCAGTTTTGATGATGGAATTCAATAAAAGTTTGTAAAAACTGCATCACTCTGTGGTTGCCCTATTTTTAGAGTAAATTTCTGGGGTGTGATGTATATTTTGATGGAAAAGCCATATAAGCATTGGAATAAAGCACTGTGAAATCATTTGTTTTTTTGGAAGGTTTAATATTTTTAAATGAATGAAAATATTGTTTATTACCATTTTTCAAACTTGTCAGTGCTTTTTCTACATCTATATGATTGTAATATAGGAAAGAAACACTGAAATAAATTGTGTTTAAAAAAGTCAATTGTCAAACACCTTTCTTTCCAAAAATACTCATATAAATATTTTAATTTAATGATAACTTCCAAATAATAGATAAAAATAGTGAGAAAAAAAAATGATTTCACACATTATTAATGTTATTAGCTGAGGACTTTTTAATACATTTGTTTGTCTGCAGTTGGATTTGAACCAACATACAGTAAAGTGTATTTCCCTTAGTTACAGACTTATTTATAATGTATTTTGTTAATAATCTGCATAAAATTTAATATGCTAAATACAAAAGCAAAATTCTTCAAACATAAACTTTGAATGCAAACAATGGAATAATCCATCACCAGAATACCGGTCATGCAATGGTTTGGATCAATTTAATGCCTTGTGTACAGCCGCATACAATACTGCTTAAAATGTAGTATACAAGTGAAAGTACCAAGTCAGGAGTCTTTAATTCAATGTGGACTGTGTGTTGCAGTAATTCGTATCTGGGTTTTGACCCTTGAATTGGTATGTTAATCAGGTCATTTGTTTTCTGTTTATGTATTTCTTTTTTTTTTGTGGTGGGAGAGTTAAAACAGCTTAAAATGTGGTGCATGAGGATCCATTATCAAGCATAAACTTACAAGTGTGTTTTATGATAAAGCAGTCTATTAATGTGTATGAAATGCTACAAAGTAATTAAGTTGGTACTCACCATTTTTCTTTCTTATACTTACATTTTCTTTTCTTTTAATATTTAAAATGGTATCTGAAGACTCTAATGAATTATAATGATTAACTCCAACATACAATTTCTAAAAATAATAACTGTAAAACTGCATTGGAAATGTACAACAGCAAAATATCAATGATTATGAATGATATATAGTTTAGTGTTTACAAATTGTCTGCATTTGATTTTTAAATCATTCCAATTTGGTCAGTGTAGAGAATAGTACATATTTTAAGTCGAAAAAGAAAATTTACAATCACAGGGGTACATGTTGAAGCCAAAGTGATTTGATTTTTTGGAATGCCATAAACATATTCAATGATGAGCTCAATTGTATGGTAAAACAGGATGTGGTTGTGATACACTTACAGTAGCACAAGGGTTTATAAGTAGTAAGGATGGTTAGGATGTTAATAGTAACAAGGTTATAATATCAGAGAGGTCAACTTTCATTGGAAGTCTAAGTCACTTGATTTATGCATTTGACAAATAGCATATAGTGATGCATCCATATAACAACTTTGAACAACTGAAGATATGCGGTGACTCGTGCACATTTATATAGTAATTTGAAACAACTGAAACATGTGATTGTCAATGAGAACTTATTTATATAATTACATTAAATGGACATTTTGCTATTGTTGAACACTAACAAAAATTATCAACAGAAACCTGAGAAAATAACAAAAACAAGATGTATACTACATTCACATACCAATCAACAACTTTATGACATTCATCAATTACAATTGCCTGTACTGAAGAAGTAAAACTACAACAAATAAGTAAAAAAAAATATATTTAAGTAATAACTTCTATTCATCTATTTGGAAGTATATTGTATAAGAAAATGAACTTTAATTATTGGAAAAAAAATATGAAAAAATATAATAATTCTCATCTCTGTTTACAGGGGATTAATACCATACTCTAACATGTGAAAAGTAGCAAGCAGAAATAACCAGCACAAATTAGTTAAATATCATGAATACTGAAAATAATTAATAGCATATTCAATAAAATTATTTAAGCAGTAATGGAAAATTTCATGAAAATATTTAATATACCTAAAAGAATCCAAGAGATCTTTGCCTTCTGATGTGCAGAAGAATGCTTCTGGATGAGCAAAAATCAAACTGCAGTTGGATACTTCTGCAATATCAATGTCACATTTCAGATCTTTTACATCTTCATCGGTATCTGCAGTTAAAATCCTTCCCTGTTGATAGGATGGCAACATTAGTCTACTCTGACATAAAAAATTATGCGTTCATACAACATTTGGGATCAAAAACAAAAAGCTCAAATTGTAACATAAATGCAAGAAAAAAGACATGATTTTAAATATTTTGATTAAATTGCAATATACATATAAATGCAAGTGTAAATCAGATATAATTGATGTTTAGCTAATATTATACAAATAAAACAAATATATGAATTCAACACCTACTGATTATATCAGTATATAATGATGTAATATCATTTCGTTAACTTAAGATGCAAGTTTACTGTTTCATCCCTGCCAAAGGGACTCATCAGGTGGCTTTATGGCTACCACTACAGTAATTGTATTTAATAAAAATAAAGGTCTATAAGAAACAGTCTTTTTAAAAAATTTGTTAACATAACCTGTGACCTTTTGTCAAGAAGTTTAGAAGAAAAACTGCATATTATTTAATATGGCCTTTGCTGTTTTAATGTATGCTACAATGTACATGTATGTACTACATGATTTTGCTTATGCTACATGTATATATACTACATGATTTTGCTTTTTTACCATTTGTACTTTGTTTAAACAGTTTTAAACTTGAATACACACAAGTCTGTAATACTAAATTATGTAGATCTGTAAAAAGGAAAATCGCAAAAAGACAACCCCACCAATCCACAGGCCCTTGGGTATCCAAACAACACAGATACAAATAATTTAGTTTCTTGGTACATGTAGTATGGATACTGAAAATGGGTAATTTCTCTGAGTCGTTTAAATCACTCTAAAGTAGATAAGACTACACAGAAGTGATAGATATGAATTATAAATAATAAAATAAAGAAAATTTAATATTTTAATCAACTAAACATACGGGGAACCAAACATAGGATATAAAGACGGAATTGTTCTGACTCTGAAGTTACAAAAGTTATTACATGTTGCACAGCAGTTTGTTAACATTTCCTGGTGATCTTTAGGAATTCTTAATGGCAAATGGAAACAAGAGTGGCTAGTTAATCAATCGTAATTCATAATATCATATGATATTCAACACAGACTGTCACTGGCAACTGATTTTGTTGGTAGGCCCCCCTATTGGAAATAGAGTTAATCGCATTTGAATTTTTTCATGCAGATAACAGTTTTAATAATTTACCCTGGTATTAAGAATGCAACACTTTAATCCTGATGTTCTTAATTTCTGGATTTGTTCTTCCTGAATGACACTGAGTGGAGAGAACACAACCACAGTGCCATCCAGGATCAACGGTGCTAATTGATAAATTAGACTCTTGCCGTAGCCTGTTGGCAAAATTGCAAGAATCTCTAGGTTTTTCGTTTCAAGTAATTTCAAAACTTCAACTTGTTTTGTTTTTAACTTTATATTTGACGATAATCCTAGTCGAAGGAGATGATTTTCATATTCCGCCATCATTGCCAAATTACTCAAACCTTCCGCTAAACAAATTTCGACAGTCCTCGGTAGGTGATGTATCGGGCATCGGACTTTGCAGAGAATCCCGAATGCTTGTCGGCCATGAGGAAATTTCCTCATGGGGTCAGACAATGTATGGCAGAGGTCATATTAAGTGCAGTATTGCAAAGCATGTATGGAACGGATATGAACTCTGCGCCGGAGATTGACGTTCTACATCACAAAGAGGTAACATCTAAAATTCCTATTCATTTTCAAAATCAGTCTGTTCATATTGTATTCTACAGTTACACCAAAACCAGTGCATCTAAAATATTTAACTATAAACAGGCATTGCAGGACCTTGACTTAGAACAATACCTTAAAAACCATTCGACATGTGACTGTTCCCATTCGCCTTATAATTACAGCCCCTCTGGTCATGTTATAACTGGGGATCTAAATATAATTCAACATGAAAATCTCCGAAAGGTGATTTCTCATGGTCCTACGTTTAGAGAACCCTAACACATCAATTGGAACCATAACTTCAAAATAATTATGGAATCTATTGAGGACTACGCCAGAGCATGGGCTAAGCGAGAAGAAGTTGAACTGGACACTTTGTCAGAATGGGTTAAAACAATCAGGTCTCTGATAAAACGTCGCATTCATAAGTTGAAAAACTGTGTGAACGATCGACCAAAGTCCGTTTTCAGAGACAAAGAGGTCATGAAATGTCTTATCAACTCTTCGTGATAAGTATGTTGTTGTTCCTGCGAACAAAGCTTCAAATAATATTGTCTTTGTAAGTAAATCGTATCACTACGAATGTCTTGTAAAAGAATTGGGTATAACGAAGCACTCGGGTAATCCCACATACAAAAACATATCATTTGACAAGGATGAGATTTTAGCAAATCATAAGTCCTTCATGGCTTCAAATTACCAAAGCTTCATAAAATTCCGTACAAACAACGGTATATTGCTGGCTCATCTTCATGTTCCACTAAAGAATTGTCTATTAGATTGACAAAAATTCTGTCCGCAGTGAAAGACGGTCTTCAGAAATACTGTGAAACTGTTTACTCGCGTAGTGGTATTAACCATATGTGGATTCTTAAAAATTCTAAAGAACTTCTAGACAATTTCAAATCTCGGTCTCTTTCTGAAATAAGTTCCATCAAAACTTTTGATTTTTCAACCCTGTATACCACCATTCCCCATGTAAAATTGAAAAATCGCCTAAAAGAAATTAACCACAATGCCTTTCAACATAAAAATGGTAGCATACGCTATAAATTTATTACTTTGGGATTTCATAAAGCATATTTCGTTAATAGTGACAAACAAAAAGGAAGATCATGCTACACAGAAGAACAAGTAGTCAGTATGCTGGAGTTTCTTATCGACAACATATTTGTTCAGTTTGGAGGTAGACTTTTCCAACAAATTGTCGGCATTCCTATGGGAACAAACTGTGCGCCTCTTCTTATTTTAATATGAATCGGAGTTCCTCCAGACACTTGTCAAAAACAAGAGGATCAAAGAAGCCAGATCATTTGATTTCACTTTCAGATATATTGATGATATTCTTTCCTTAAACAATCCGAACTTTTCTGATTGGGTTCCATTTATATATCCCCCAGAACTCGAGATTAAAGAAACAACATACACGGCTTCCTCCGCCTCATTTTTAGACTTATATCTCGAATTTGACTTACACAGTCATCTCAGTACCAGAATCTATGACAAACGAGACGATTTTAATTTCGAAATTATAAATTTCCCCCACCTTAGTAGCAATATACCAACTTCACCTACATATGGGATATATATTTCCCAACTTATTCGATATTCAAGAGCTTGCAGCTCCTACTCAGACTTTGTAAAACGTCACCAGTGTCTGAGTAGAAAGTTGATGAACCAGGGGTATGTCAAAGTACGTCTCGTCCTTTTTCTGAAAAAGTTCATCGGAAGGTACCAAGACCTTGTTGATAAATATTCCGTATCAACTTCTCAAAAAATACACGATGGTCTTGATGTATAGATTCTGCGTACTGATGTTGTGTATCATCTTAACAACATGCTTGATTGTTCTTTTATTTGTTTTTGTTCTATTATAAAGATTACTTTTACTGTTGAATGGTTTTATGTGATATCCGTTTGGCGTGGCTCGGTACTTATACATCTCTTCAATGTGTTTGTATTGGTGATTTGTTTGGTATATGTGACTCTTTAAAACGTTTAATCCCGCTGCAAACGTTTGCACCTTTACTAAGTCAGGAATCTGATGTACAGTAGTTGTCGTTTGTTTATGTAATACATACGTGTTTCTCGTTTTGTTTATATAGATAAGGGCCGTTGTTTTTCCCGTTTGAATGGTTTTACACTTGTAATTTTGGGGCCCTTTATAGCTTGTTGTTCGGTGTGAGCCAAGGCTCCGTGTTGAAGGCCGTACTTTAACCTATAATGGTTTAATTTTTAAATTGTTATTTGGATGGAGAGTTGTCTCATTTGCACTCACACCACATCTTCCTATATATATTTTGTATTTCTTTTGTGCTTATAACGTGACTCGGTACTTTTAAAGATCCCGTCAGTATGATATTTGTTTATAATATGTCATTATGATATATTTCTATTATGAATTACTATATACGTTGAACCACAAATGTCAAAATCAATCAATGGCGTAGTGGAATTAACAATTTTTGGATTCTCATAAATTCTATGTATAACTTTTGGTCCGAGACCACAATTGTCGTCCCTTGAATTTCGTTCTTCACAATTGTCGTCCCTTGAATTTCGTTGTTCTTGAATTTCGTTGTTCACGAATATAGTCCCTAGTGTTAACAGTGGGTTACTTGCCAATAATTTTTATACCCCTTCCAAATTTATTTCTCCATGTTTAATGCCTCAAATTGTAAGTAGGGGGGTGAAATTACACTGTAAAAAAATTTGGGTCCAGAATATTACAGGAAAGAAGTGATTTGGTCCAGCTGAAAAAGGTTAAAAATTAGCACTTCGGAAGCTGTCAAAAGATTTCAAGACACCCTAAACACAAAATTGTCCATATTTTGAGTTAGATGCGATGAAGTTTTCTATAATTTTGATATAATTTGTCCCAAAAGTAGTATAACACACTGAAAAAATTTCATTGAGAAAGCGCAGGTGGGATTTTTTTAATTTTCATTTATGTTCTAAAAGAAATGCACTACGAATTAATTGTGTTATCGGACCTTTTGGACTAGTTTGAATTTCGGTCTATTTCTGTAATTTATTCTTACATACTTTTGATTTTTTAACCCTGTATGCGTACATTGTCTGTAAATTTTAAGATTGTTTGTATGCACATTGAACGACAAATTTATATGACGTAAATATTTTTTCTGACGTCAGACACTCAAATCTATCCATGTGTTCGTAGATTGTAGATGTTTTTGTGTCCTGTTAAATTGTTCCTTTTGAAAGCTTTGGATTCTCATAAATTCTATGTATAACTTTTGGACTAGTTTGAATCTCGGTCTTTTTCTGTAATTTATGCTTACATACTTTTGATTTTTAACCCTGGATGCGTACATTGCCTATGTAAATTTTAAAATTGTTTGTATGCACATTGAACGACAAATTTATGTGACTTATATAATTTTTCTGCCGTCAGACACTCAAATCAATCCATGTGTTCGTAGATAGTGGATGTTTTTTGTGTCCTGTTAAATTGTTCCTTTTAAAATTGTTATACGATGATGACTGATTTACCCATATTTTGACTATTTTATTAATTGTGACTGTTTATTTAACGCATCATGTAAATGTAGCGGAATTTGACGAGACTGTTATGAAAGTGAGAGGGTTAGCGCTTTAGAACCAGGTTTAATCCACCATTTTCTACATTTGAAAATGCCTGTACCAAAGTCAGGAATATGACAGTTCTTGTCCATTCGTTTTTGATGCGTTTTGTTTTTTGATTTTGCCATGTGATTATGGACTTTCCAAATTGATTTTCCTCTGAGCTCAGTATTTTTGTGATTTTACTTTTTTCGTATGGAGTATATATGTGAAGATAGAACTACCTTGATCTGTACACAGGCTTTATTCTTCGTTCCAAGGTTATCTATCTACCGCTTCCGTCGGATGCATACGGGAAAGAGGCCGATCATGGCTTCAGGCGACGTAGGTGTCTCCTCTTCCGTTTGGGATCTCTCTAGACTCTACCAGTGTTGCAAGGTCTCTCGGGTCTTTACCAGTACTAGTGTTATAGGTTGGGGAAACTCCCTATGGGATTTTTAGGGCAATAACACTGGTTCCTCCTTTTTAAGTACACCCCCTCCATCTTAAAAAGGAGGAACCACAGTTCCGACAAAAGACAACTATAAAGACTCCCCAGGGCTAGACTGGTAGCGTTTCTCAATGTTAACCCATTACACAGGGTTGCTAGGTATATCTACCCTTAATCCTAATAGTTAAGGAAACAAAAAATATTTGTTTAACTATAAAATTACCCTGACATGAAAAAATACAATCAGCACTCCCATAACTGGGACAAAAAATAAAAAAAATGTATCCATTATCTTCCCCTGATACATTAAGCAGCTGATAATAAAATTACAATGCAAATTTCACCTATTCTTATACGTAGAATAACAATATCACAAAAATTGGTTCAAATCACAAAAGTATCGTCCTTAAGACAAAATCATTACACCGCCCTAAATTTCCAATTTTACTAACTAAATAATTCCCCTTAAAAAAAATCAACCCGACAAGAAAGGACAGAAATAAGGTTATCCCTTCCATAACTGGGACACTAGCACCTGACCACGAAAAGATTACCTTGGGTCCAATCCTACCATCACCATGTAACAAACTTCTAATCTACTATATACAGTGGTTAAGTTGGAGTTCCTAGATCTTGTCGTTTGAAGTATATACACTGTACACGACGGGATGTGAGGCACACAGTTCAACATAAAAAAATGCAATTCACAGAATAAAAATAAATCCATTCGCAAGTATAATAGTTCCTCTAAATCTTGTGTACAGTTCATAATATACACAATATTATTTTCCAGAATCTTCTGTCTGTAAAGTAATCACATTATAAAGGTCCTCCATATATTGTTGTAAATTTGCTTTCTCAAATTTTTGGTTCTTCCCTCGCCGGGATTCGAACCCATGCTACTGTGATATCGTGACACCAAATCGCCTGCACTGCAACCGTCCCGCTAGACCACACGACCACCTGGGCTCTCGAAAAAGAGCTTTCGGTGGGCATGTGTTACCTTTCCACGTCAATTTAAAAGATCCAAACATCATGACTGTAGACATTGATGCCATCATGGTATTAGACAATGGTAAGGAAGAAGCCGGAGAAGGAGATGGTGTTTTCAGAGATTGTATAACCCAGTTTTGGGATGAATTCTATGAACAATGCACAGAGGGTCGTATTTTCAAGGTACCTGTACTTAGGCATGATTTCCAAAAGGAGGAATGGAAAGCTGTTAGTAGAATAATAAGAAAGGGGTTTGAAGTCAGTGGTTACTGGCCCATTTCAATTATGCCTGCTATATTCGAAGAGTGCATTCATGGAAGCATTGAATCAAGTCTGATTGAATTGTTTTCAGATTACTTACCTGAAATGGAAAGTCAGATTGTTAAAAAAGCTATTTCCAATTTCAATGATGTGGATCAAGATGACTTCCTTGAATTCCTTGATAGTCATTCTTGTAGAAAATTGGTGAATTCTGAAAATGTCCTGCCAATTATTGGAGAGTTGGCACATAAAGAGTTGATTCAACAACCACGCTACGTGATCGAATGTTTCCGTTCAGAATTACGACAGTTACAAGTCACTCCAGGCAAACTACAACAAATTTATCAAGAAATGAAACCAACATCTAAGGAAATTTTGAAATCCTTGAGTGTACCGGAAAACATGAAAGAAGCGGAAAGGCTATGTGCAGGCTTTTTAAAAAGATATATCAAAGATCTAGATGGAGAAAAACAAAAGGCTTTCTTGAGGTTCTGCACAGGTTCAGATGTCCTGCTGGGAATGAAAATAACGATTGAGTTTTTTGAATCTAAAGGGTTCACACGGTCACCAATAGCTCATACATGTGGGCGAGTATTACAAATTCCATCAACTTATGACACATATCCTTCTTTTAGGTCTGAGTTCAATTATCTGTTGAACAGTAAGGTTTGGGTAATGGACATAGTTTAGAGTTCATATAGTGTAATAGTGCTGGCATTCCAGGATGTTCCGATGAAAATGGACATTAACTCAATGTATGAGTACAGTTCTAAATGATTCAAGTATTCTTTGTTTAATAATTCATGTTTAAAGGAGGTTGTGTAATGATTTTGTGTAATGATTTTATGTCGTGAGTTCGGCAGAGGGAGTTTTTTTCAAGTTTTTTTTTTTAAGTGTTCACAGTGTTGAACAGAAAAGCATTTCAGATTTATGTGAACAATTTGTTCTGTGTTTGTTTATGTCCATTACCCAAACCTTACTGTTCAACAGTTTTGAGAGAAACACAAGCTGCATTAAAGTTTTGCCATAAAGGCAAGCCACTTGATTTTATTGTATTATTGTCAATATTGTTATGTTAAAATGATTTCAGTCAAATAGCAGTAGGTATTACTTTTTATTTACCTTGTCATTAACTATTTTGTTGTTTTATTTCAATTACAAGTTTCAGTGAATCTATTTCATTTAATTGTTAATTCCTCTTGCCATTAACGATTTTTTTCTCACTTTCTTCGGTCTTTGTTTCCCATTATTTTGATTCATGCGTAATCCTAAACATTTTTGAAGATCTTTTCTTACGCTTTAAGATTGATTTGGATCAAACTTGTAAATAATTATCCTCAGTTTATAATAGAAGAAAAGTATAATATACATAGTTATATCACAATATTGTATTGTTATCAGGCAAAAAATAGATAAATTTTCATCGATAAAATGATTTCCTTCTTATGCCTTTTCAGACCTGATTGGCGACCATTACTGAAATAAAATGTTCATCAGAATACACCATGTATCGTAAAAATTGATAGGAGCTATTTAATTCAGGTCTTCGATTGAAATTTTGCTTAGATCAAATGTTTTAAAAGATGTTATTCGATAGTGGACATGACTTTGATACTTTATTGAAAAACATAGAATATAAAAAAGAAGATGGGGTATGATTGCCAATGAGACAACTATCTACAAAAGACCAAAATGACACAAACATTAACAACTTCAGGTCACCATACGGCCTTCAACAATGAGCAAAGCCCATACCGCATAGTCAGCTATAAAAGGCCCCGATAAGACCATGTAAAACAATTCAAACGAGAAAGACTAAAGTTAGTGTTCATTTAGTGTATTTAAGAGCTTCCAAATGAGATAAAAATAAATCTCTCCTTAATTAAGAAGAATTCCTAGCGTAAAGCTTCCTAGCTTAAAACGTATAGTGATATACCTGTATCAACTTGATGAAGTTGCAAAGTTGTGATGCACAATTAACTGGTTACTATCAGAAGATTGGAAGTTATACAAACCCTATCGCTTTTTTATGTTGGTTTAGACAAAGCTTCTTTATGTTGGTTTAGACAGAGATTGTCATTGTTTACATGTATGGTAGAATAAATATATGTCTCTCGTTTAGGGGTACGAAGGGGGACCTTCTTCTGTCATAGGTTTCCTCCTCCTTCTTTCCAATAATTGACCTTTTACAATTAACACTGGTTAGAGGCAACCTAAATTCGACCCATTTCTTCTTTTTATTTTAAGCTTATTTGCGTAGTGCTGTCCTTTGTTTGGTGTCTTGCTTTATTGTTACCAGTTGTGTTTTTGTCCCCGGTTTACTTTTGACACTTTGGTTTTCGCGTACTTCTTTACAATATCTGTTACAAGAAAATCTTTGGTATCGAGCCTTTCAATTTATCAGACAACAAAGACGCATTGCTTCATTTTTAGAAACGACATCAACTGGTACAGTGAAACCTGGTTAAACCGAATCCTGTATAACCGAAAACCTGTATTAACCAAACATGCTCTTAAGCTCTATCGTATCAAATTGTATGCGTTAAGAACCTGACATCAACCAAAACCGAACCACATATTAAGTCCCGAAGAGGTTCTTTTTAAACAGGTTTCACTGTTCTAAGAATTATGTATTTACAGCACAACACAGAAAGGGTTAAACAGATTACCCCTTTGGAAAGGGCACCTGGCCTAAAAGGTCCAGAGAGCTTTGCTATCACTTCAGTATGTGTCGTCGTCCGTTGTTACCGTTTCTGAGATATCTGCAAGTTTAATAGGTACTTCTAGTAATGTGGCATTGCTGTGTAATAAAAGTTGCATTACTTCTAGTTTGAAGACTATGTTGAGGCCCTGCTCCTAGGGCATGATCCAGCGACTTTGAATGAACTACATTTTGCAAGTTACTTTTTCTGCTAACAGTAAAGGTAAAGGTAATATGTTTGGCTAGCTGAACCGTGAAGTCATTATGTTAGATATATCATCCTTCTTTCTGAGTAGTCTAGTCCTACAGACGGATAAATTGGTTTTTTGTCTGACTAGTCGTTTAAGTAAACTTAACTTAATGATGACTTAACGGTTCAGCTAGCAATCAAGCTAACCAAATACAAGTATATAACTTACACACTCGAATGTTTTGCTGTTAGTTAGTTTGATAGAAACTACTAAGATTTGCTATCAAGTTACAACATCACGGTTTGTACATCTCAATTTTTTTAACAGTTTGAGGCTCGAGATTATAGTCTAGTGACTTTGAATTAATAAGCAATAATCCTGTTCATCAGATTGGTGTTTTTTTTTCGAAACATATATCAGTGTCAACAATTTATCTTTAACGTCGAGCTAGAGCTGATGACCAAATATACAATAATTCCAGGCAGAAGTTTAACGGAAGGAGAAGGTGAATGTAATATAGCCACATATTGAGGAAAAAACTACAAAATTACGTTTAATGGTCTGGCAATTAATGATTAATCCTCAAAATCAATCACAACCTTCGGTTTCTTTTTAATATGGAACCTTGTATAATATCATAAAAATGCATAGACTAATACAAAAGTTATTGCCCGGATACCAGAAATTCCTTTTTGTTGACCCCTATTACCTAAACTGTTTGGACCATAACCCCCGAATACAGTCCCATCTGGTTAGTATTGCCGAACTGATGGTACAAATTAATACAAATCCATACACTTATATATACTCAAGTTTGACTACATTACATTCGCCTTCTCCGTCCGCTGCCCCGCAAATATTACCGTTACACTTTTCCATGAAACTTCTGTATGAAATTACTATAGGTCATGGGGATTTTCACATTCAACCTTTTATAGTAATATTCTTTACAAAGCACAAAAATGTCGGCATTAACCTTAAAAGCTATCAAAACCTGTAAACAAGACTTTTTCTATTTTTCTATAGTACAGTTACGATACTGTTGTCGGGTAATTATGGATGGTATATTTTGGCTTTGCTATTCTTTCACTTATAGGGTCTTTGCATTGGAAATAAACAGTTATGTTCTTAAGCCAGCTTTTGACCTGCTACGGGTTGTGTTCTTCTTAAATATTTTATGATGGTATGATACTAAACAAAAAAAAGGGAAGAATTGAGCTTGATATTCATTTGGTGAAAACATAATCTTTCAATCATTTTAATTGAGGTCTAGAGCTGGCATGTCAGTAACTGCTAGTAGTCATTTATGTATAATTGTTATTTTGTTTTCTGCTCTTTGGCCAGGTTATTGTCTCTTTGTCAGATTCCCCATTTCCATTCTCAGTTTTATCAAGATATAGCCTGGGAATCCAAATGAATTCGGACGACTATGACGACATGGTCGTTACATTAAGTCAATTAATGACTTAAATTGTAAATTCATCCCTTATTGGAGTAATTGTCATTAACAGATGCTGTTTACCGAATGTTGCGGTTTTTTGGGGGCAAAAACTGTGATGATTGTAATCATAAAACGGCATGTCGCATAGTAAGAGTATTACTAGTAATTCTATTCTTTAATACTTTGAGCAAATGATGCTCATCAGTACAATGTGCTTTAGGTATCATATATCACAGCATCACTGATGAAAGATATACACACCTAAAATTACGGGTCTTATCTTAATAAAAAAAATACTATTCCGGCTTCTTGTAATTTCAATTGACAAATATCACGAAGATGTCTAAACAATACTTAATTCAGGAAATGAGAAAAAAAATCGAAAGCTTGTAGTCAATTTCATATTATAATACTGTTGATTTTGGAATTTGGTAAAACTTTAATACATTCTTTTCGGTGTCGGGTACGTCATGTGATGTGGTATATAATCTTAATCCGTGTCACCAGATGACCCCATTTTTTTTCATGTTCTATGCTATTGCATGGAACGTTGCCTCATTGACGCATGCCAAATAATCCGATTGTCTGTTCATGCTAAAACATTTTTCAAGTTGTATATGTTTAATGTAGAGAGATTTATTTTAGTAAATTTATAAATAAATATAATATTAATAAAACCAATATTGAATTATAAATTTTGTTTTATTATATCCCTCATTTGTAAATAAAGTGTGGCTCTGTCATAGGGATCTCTTGTTTTTGTCCAGCTGTTTTCCTCCATTAATATGTCAGCCAGGTCCAAAATGTCATTGTCACAGTCTGAATCGTCGAAGTCACACTCCTCGGCACAAGCATTTAGTTCGACATTGTCCAAAGGTAGTGAATAATCCTCGGTGCCTTTCAAGAAAGGTGCCTGGTATAAGACCATTGGACGCCCGTTTATGTCGCAATGCTTCGATTTGCGAATTCGGTGTGCATTCCATGTTTCAACGACATTTTCAAGCTCTTTCTGAAATAGAAATTACTTGATAAAAGTGGTGTTAAAATGCATTCTCTTCGATTAAAATCTAATTTGTTTAATGAAGACACGTGCAGTTAATAGAGACACATCTGGATGTAACTTGATGAAAAAGAAATAAATTACAGAAATAGCAATTGCGGATTTTATGATCGCCAAAAAATGTGTGGTCGTTTTGGTAGTACTTTGAGGCGTTTTTTTCTACATGGCACCGTGAAGTAACTGTATTTCTTCTTCACGGACCTACCTGAAATTATATCAGAATGCATTTATTTTGTTTGTATGACGATTTTGGGATTAATGAAATTAGTGGGATTATTTTCTAATAAGTAGATGTGTATGTTGTTATGACGCGTCATGCGCTTCTTGAAAAATTCCAATGTCATCTAAGATTACAATCATTGAGTTCCTTAACTTGTTTGCACACAAGTTACCCACAGTCAGACGCCAAAGACTGTCTTATAGATAGGTGTTTTTTTCTGGCATGGAACCTTTTTTTCATGAAATTTACGTTTGCCTTTTTTTCTATTCATTTCACAATAACTTTTAAGCAAGTAGATTTAAGCTCGCGCTATATCTTTTTTTGCGAGATAAAAAGGGGATTGGGGTAAATTAGAACAATGCTGTTTATAATTTGAGAACTTATAGTTAAAGTCAGATTTAGATGGGATTATTTTTTGCGATAAGAATCCTTATGAAATTCCTGTTTAAATTTCATTTAACCGTTCTAACATAGCTTTTTTTTGTTTGTTTCAGAGATAAAAGGGTCAAAAGATAATTACAAGGGCCAGTGGTTGCAAATTTTTGGAAGAAAACATTGCCAGTTTAAGTCTTTATGTCTTTACGACTTTTTTTTATATAAAATGTCTCTTTCAAGTACGTTTTTATACTGAAACATATAACATGTTAAACGTTTATCAAATTAAGCGTTTGGAATAGTTCTTCGTTGTTTCGTTTTGATTTAAGATGATATTTATATATCATATTCTATCTTACTCTGATAATATCCATGAAAAAATATTGTATCAGACTTTTATCGATGAAGTCGCCTGTGAAGTAGCCGTCTTGCTTCATCTGTTCAAAGAATTCCATCCAAAATTGTACACATTCTTTTCTAAGTATTCCCCACCAGCTCTCTATACGTTGATTGTGTTGACTTGTTCCATAGAGAAAAGCTGTTCTGCTTCCGGGACCATTCCTCCTTAAGAATGACTGCATTTCAGCAATATAACTGTTTTCGGTTCCCATGTCTGATCGTATTGAATGTGGTACCCTTTCTAAAGAAGTCAAAGCTTCTACATAAAATCCCGCTACAATTCGTGGGTTATTATTGCTTCTACCAACACGTAACCAAATTATAAACCTTGAAAACCCATCTATACATCCGTTGACACAAATTCCATACGGTTTTAACTTATCATATGAGTCAAGGTGCCATATGTAGTTGGGACCCTTGGATCTATAGTGCCTTCTTTTTAGTTTGCGCTTAACTCTCGCAGCAACGCCAGAAGGATCCAATATGCCTAATAGGATTCTTACCATCTCCTTTTGGACAATAAAACCATTCTGTAAGCATCTCGAATGCATCCAACGGTATCCATGGAGACAACCAGATGACTTTAGTTGTTCGAAGATAAACATAGCAACTTGGAAAATATCCGAAAAATTCTTTCGTCTGTACAATCCATACGAAGCTAAGCGTCTTTTCAAAGTTCTCATAGATAAAATAACATTATGTCTTTGAGCCAACAAACCAATAATTTCTTCATATTGCAAACCTAGGCTAAAGTAGGTTGAAATAATGATAGCTAAATCATTTGTGGTCATGATTATTTGATCTGACACCTGTAATAAAGTAAGCTGTTTAAAATGTGACTACTTCAATTCAAAGATTTGTAAACTAGTATTACTATCGAGCATCGTGGGTCGAATGTTAATCCTAAATGAGTATAATTGATCACAGTGACTAATGACTGGCGATAAGTATCGCTAAAGAAACGAAACTTTGATGTGTCGTCATAGTAATAATCTATTTGTTACGGGTGTGGACCCCCCTTTTTAAAATGTCTGAATCCGCCCCTAGGATAAAATTTGGTATCAATGCCAGACGGCCGTTTCGTCTAAATTGTGGCTAGTTTATACAGCCATAACTAACATGACTAAGGCCATAAACATAGTATTGACTAGTTTTGGAACTCGATGAACATCGTTTCAATATCCTCTCAGTGACGTCGATGGTAATAAGATATACCGCCTATCTAATACACCAAAATGTTAAATGTTTATATGTATCAAGTTAAGCAGCAAATAAGGAACGGTGTAATATGATACCCGTAGCCCATTCACGACACAATAATTTACACGACAGAAATAACATAACTTGAGTGTCAGTGCATTAAAACAAACTAAGTGTACCCCGGGGGGCCCTCTTACGAACAAATAACCCGTTTACATTGGAATTCATAAAAAAGGAATAAGAATTATAAGTTTCTTATTGAATAGTAACTTCGTTTTACACACTGTTCCTAATTACTTTTCTCTGAATTAATACAGTCAGTAAAATTCTACCTATGTTAAAAATTACCTTAATTTATAGAATGTTTGTCCGGCAGGATCGCCTTCCATAAAGCATAGTGTGCCCATGCTATAAACACGTGTAACTATTGATTACAATATACTAACTACGAGTTACTAACTTGTGCGCGCAAGTTACTATCTTGTGCGCACAAGTTGGTAACTCGTGCGCACAAGTTGTGTAACTTGTGCGCACAAGATAGTAACTTGCGCGCACAAGTTAGTAACTCGTGCGCGCAAGTTATGTAACTTGTGCGCACAAGATAGTAACTCGTGCGCGCAAGTTGTGTAACTCGTGCGCACAAGATAGTAACTTGTGCGCACAAGTTGAATTTTTTTTTTTGCATGGCACTCCAGGGCTTCCGTAGGTCAATATATATCATGAATTATATAATTTTTGAGTGAAGATTGTAACTAATGTGTAAGACTTTTAATGTTAAAAAAGAAATACATGTATTTTATATACTAGAGGCTCTTAAGAGCCTTTATCGCTCAACTTGGTCTATGCGCATATTCAAGAAAAGACAGACGGATTAATGACAAAATTGTGTTTTGGTGATGTGTTTGTAGATCTTACTTTACTGAACATTATTGTTACTTACTATTATCTTCATCTTAAATGAACTTGTTCCATAACAAAATGAAAACATTCAAGTTTAAAAAACACCTTCTTTGTCCAGTGGTAAATATTTTATGCATATTCAGGACGAGAACAAGTTCACTATAAATACAATAGTTAGGTTGATACAATAGAGCCCATCTGCGATGGTGGTCGGAGAAATTTGGACTGCCACTGGAAAATGGGGTATATTGAATAGGGACAGAAATTTTGCCTTGCAACAGGCCACCTACGGACCCCTCAAAGAGTTGTTGTAAGGTTCTTTTCTGTTTATAACATTTAGAATTTTTCGAAAAACTAAGGATTTTCTTACCCCAGGAGTAGATTACCTTAGCCGTATTTGGCAAAACTTTTTGGAATTTTGGGTCCTCAATGCTCTTCAACTTTGTATTTATTTGGCTTTTTTTAAACTATTTTGATCGAAGCGTCACTGATGAGTCTTATGTAGACGAAACGCGCGTCTGGCGTATAAAATCTTAACGTGCAAAGAGCGTTGCACTCTCTTGACACGAGGCATCGGGTCCCCTTCTGACCGGACGTGACTGCGAACTTGATACATCCCGCACAGCCAAACGGACGCTCCACTTCGGCAATCGTTTTACTGCCGGTCGGGAGAAGACCAAATGACCATTTTTCTATACCCCAGTCACCCTTTGGGGTTGATAATATTCAAATTACATGTATTTAGTTGTCAACTTATTGTTCATTATAAAAGTAAAGTTTTGTCCACATTCATATGCAAATTTCGACACCTTGGAAAAAGAAAGAAACAAAGCTTTGGTTCGTGTTAAATTTTAATGCTTAATTTTTTATTACTGCCTGAAATATTGATGTCATCATGACAAGTGTAGAGGGTTATAAATGCAAGGATAGATTGAAACTTATTGTCTTTTGTTGCATCTTTATAATAAACAAATGGTAGAAAGGGAGAGTCAATGTATAAGAAATATCTTGATATATTTACTCTTTCGAACATATATTCATATAAATGTTAAGGAAATATGTCATTATACTTGAAAAAATAAAATTAATATAATTTAATTTTATTGGCAACATGAAGCCATTTAACTACCAAGACTCTTTGTTCACGTACCAATTATTTGATCAACTTTGATATATTTTTGATAAATTTTGTTATCAAAGTTGATTTATATACAATAATTTAAGAAAAATCCAAAAGTATATCAGTAGATATAACCGGTTTTTATTCAAAGAAAATAATCAGATTAGAAAATAAAGTGAATTTTAGTCCTGTTTTGTCCTGCATTCTAAAAGATAATGTTTTGTATTGTATTGTGTAAAACTTCAAGTATACACTTGCGACACCCGATTGTTGATTCATTTTACACTGTAAACAACAAATTTATTTCCTGTTACCAGTGTGACGTAAAAAATAATTGTCACTTCATGTTTTCTAAATTGCTGTCGTACAGGTATTTTCCACGATCTACAATTTAAACGATCTATAAGTTTAATAAGCAGCTATCTTTGCCGCATTGACTCATATCAACCTGTTGTCTTAAAAAAACTAACCCGTATCGACATCATGAAAAATAACATCCGGCGCATGTGAAAGTGAGGTTTTGACAGTTGATTTTCTTCCTGAACGATGTCGTAATCGATGCACTTATTTACTGACCAATAATTTTCAACGGTATCGGAAATAAACTTGTCGTTTATAGTTTGAATAAATCCAGATACAATCATTTTTACATGTGATAACTATTAATAGAAATTATTAATTGTTCGTTGCTTAACGTCTAATGGCAAATATTTCAGGCATATTCAGGACTAGAACAAGTTCACAATAAATACAATAGGTAGGTTGTTGTAATAGAGGCCATCTGGGATGATGCTCGGGGAAATTTGGACTGCCTCTGGAAAATGAGGGTATATTGGATAGGGACAGAAATTTTTCCTTGTAACATGCCACCTACGGACCCCTCAAAGAGTTGTTGAAAGGGTTCTTATCGTGCAAAGAGCGTTGCCCTCTCTTCAGGAGCGGATCCAGAACCTTGATGACTGGGGGGCATAATAAGCACGTGTACAAGAAAGTATGTTCAATAAAGTTAATCAACAAGAATGTCTGGAAGCAGTATTCTACTTGGATTTCTCCTTGCATTCTGCACCACCACCTTTGGATTTACAGTCATGTTCCTATGGGCATACATTATAATGAGGGAAGATAACCTATTTGACATTGTTGATCGTAAGTATGTCTTTACAAGTCTCAGTCTACTGATACATCTCTCACACTCACATGAGGTTACTGGAAATGTTCTACAAATTTTCAAAATTTGGTGCACATTAGGAAATATGATAGAGTTACAGTTTTGTAATGCTGTGATTATATCTGAAGGTGGATCAGACTCATTTGCCCATTTTAACTTCCACTTGTGCATTTCTTGTTCCAGTGTTGAAGGAGATGGTAAATACTCCACAAAATACTCAAAATCAGAAGTAGAGGATTGAGAAATCATGGCAGGTATTACCTGAAGTCCCATGGATGCCTTTATTTGCAGGTCACCAAACCTTGAATTCATTTCTGTTAACATGTGATTAAGCAGAGGGATAGCAATTGTTTTCTTGTAATAATCCTCTGTTGATTCACATGGCACCTTTGATCTTGTTGTCTGCCTGCCACATGTTCTTGGTTTAGATGGGGTTACATCTAGATCATCTGCCATCTTCAATATTTCTGAATACCACTTAGCATGAAATTCACAAATATTGTCTCTCACATCCTGTAAAGCTTACCTGACTAGGCTCACTGACTCACTACATCAACAGCGCTACCTAAAGAAAAACTAAATGGTTAATTTACTACTAATTTAAGTATTTGAGTTATCTCCCTTTTTTCTAATAGTTATTTACAAAATCAATTAGCATGTTTAACTTTGTGTTTGTGATTTGAATTCTAATAACAATATGATGTTGTTGGTAACATGTTCATTTTGTAATGTAAATAAATTGATAAAAAAATAGTTTCTGTTTTTGTTTTGCTTCTTTACAATATTAAATTTAATAAGAGTTGTTTCCCTTAGACAGTTACCTTCAAGTGATGTACTAAGTTTTTTCAGGTATCCAATACATCTCATTGTCACAAGCAGGGAGACTAGAAATTGAGGTTATGTTGTTTTCTAGACTTTGTGTGTCACTTATGGCAACTGGGCTTTTGTCCACTGATTTGATCTTTTCCATGGTTTCTATTATTGCTGGAAGGAAATCCCAAAAAACCTCATGCAAAGCTCTGATTCCTTTCACGGATTTAGCTATACTTTTTGGACCTTTTGGATTATAGCTCACCCTCTTTAATATAAGCTTTGGATTTTCAAATATAATTTTGGCCACGAGCATCACTGAAGACACTGACTTGCACCATTTGGACCCATGCAAGTGAATTAAGCTGAACAGGAAAGAATAAAAATCATGTATGGATTAAGTTTACAAATTTATACATGTATATGAGCCTTAGTTTCTATGGTACGAAATCAAATTTAGTCTTCCAGATTTAAATGTATTTTGAATATTAATATTTTAGCCCAGCATTAATCATGCAAATATGTGTTAGACTGTCATTAAAAGAAGAAGGTTAGCTCTATAGAACCAGGTTTAATCCACCATTTTCTACATTTGAAAATGCCTGTACCAGGAACATGACAGTTGTCTATTCGTTTTTGACGTGTTTTGTTATTTGATTTTGCCATGTGATTATGGACTTTCCGAATTGATTTTCCTCTAAGTTCAGTATTTTTTGTGATTTTAATTTATGCATATACATTTGTACACAAATGTTTTTATCTTAAATAGCAGGGGTCATTCAGATATACACCTTATAAACAAGGCTCATACATTGTACATTATACACTTACTAGTAACCAGTCATCTTTTTGTTGGTGGGTCCAACTGCAGGCTTTAGAAACAATTTCTGGTAATTTAATAATCATTTCCCCCATAATAATTGGTTTGTGTCTTGCGGGTTACATCATGTTAATTAAAAAAAAAGACTATTTAGCAGCAAATTAAATATATGCATGTATCTCAAACTTTGATAGCATATTATATACTGTCATTCAGAGTACATTTCTGCAATGTTGACATCTTGTTGTATTGATGCAAATAAATGGACATGTACAATAAATGAACAATGATGATGATTTCAGTCTTGTTAAAGGGGGTTTATAAAGCTTCATAAGGTTTATACATAATATTCGAACTTATATATTTTAATTTAAATAATTTTTATGAATATCGATTTTAATTAAAACACGTTAACTCCTTAAATATAAACGGTAATGTTCATGTTCTAAATACATTGTTTCGTGAATCCTTAACAAACATGATCAAGCAAATATGAACATCCATGATGCTAAAGAAGCATTAAGATTGTTCTACATGTTAAGATAAGATAGTTGCTTATTATTAAGCCCAGTAAGTTCAGAGTATAAGATTTGTTTACATGTTAACATGAGGAAATAATAAATAATTATATTTTACTCCACCAAACATGCCAAAAGAATACTTTTACGAAGTTTGTTATATACATAGCAGTATCAAATGTTCTGATAAGAGTTTGTTTTATTGGCATGAATGGGATTTATAATTTTCCAGATTAGTCCTCCATGAATCAAGATCCCCCATCAACCACAACAGATTGAACCACAGTAGATTAAACCACAACAGCTTGAATTACAACAGATTGAACCACAGTAGATTAAACCACAACAGCATGAAGCTTCCAGATTGATGGTAAATCACCAGATTCCCATTTAAAGTTTAATTTAATTTTTCTTTTTTAACGAAATGATTTTTAGGTTGAGGGGTATTAAAAGTTAACTAAACCAAATTAAAACATCATATCAGTTAATATCGAATTATATTTTTGATATATTGATAACCACACATAAAGACAAAACATACACGAATGCAATTTGATTGATTGATTGGTTGTTGGTTGCTTAACGTCCAGTGGCAGATATTTCATGCATATTTAGGACGAAAACAAGTTCACAAAAAATATAATAGGTAGGTTGATACAAGAGAGGCCATCTGGAAATTTGGACTTCCACTGGAAAATAAGGGTATATTGTATAGGGACATAAATTTTGCCTTGGAACAGGCCACCTACGGACCCCTCAAAGAGTTGTTGCAAGGGTTATTAACGTTCAAAGAGCGTGGCACTCTCTTTACACGAGGCATCGGATTTAACGCCCCCCCCTTCTGATCGGACGTGACTGCGAACTTGATACATCCCGCACAGCCAAACGGACGTCCTACTTCGGCAAGCGTTTTACTGCCGGTCGGGAGAAGACCTATTGCCTATATTTCTATACCCCAGTCATCCTTGGGGAGAATACAATTTGAAAAATCACATGTGGAAAACAATACATGATCCAGATTCGTTGTAACACCCGTCTGTGAAAGTATAATTTGGATAAAGCGTTCCTTCTTGTAGTAATCAATCCACAAGAAGTGGATTTGATTCCAATAAATCTTATTAAAATCTCACATGTAACACATAATTGACACTAACTTTTCAGGTGAAAACAAGAATAAAAGGTCGGATTGTTGCGGGCCAAATGGCGAGGCAATAATTTGGCGACTGAACTCTTCTTATCATATGTAAACATTTCCCACAATGCAATTTGTAAAATCTTGAAAACAAAATGTTCTCTTTCGTGTGTTTATCACTATTAATTGTTTGTTTTTGGTATGAAATGAACCCTGAAACATGCAGTATGGAAACTGATATAAGTTTCCACCCTATAAAGATGGTGTATATAGGGAAAGGATTATACTTCTATGAAGGGCCGCTAGACCAGATGTTTTCATTTTTAACTTTTCAGGTGGGAGAAGTAAATTTGGCAAGCAAGAAGAAGGCACCGCAAAGGCTTGTAATTGTACAGAACTCAGAACAAGCAATAAGCAAAAAAATGTCATGGCAATCCATTCTTTCAAAGTTCAAACTTCACCAAGTTTTAAAAAGTTTACACGGAAGTTTAAATATCTTTTTTTTATTCATTCAATATCAAAATATTTTATTTAACATCAACAGATGATTTTTTTGGGTCATAATTTCATGCCCTTTTTGTAAAGTATTTTACATTACATTTGTGTGTAATTAAGAGAGTATTATCTAGCCTCGAAATTTGTCAATTTAGATTTGATCACCTCACATTACTTTTTGTTGTTGAAATTATTTGCTTTTTATGTACATAAGAGTAAAATATTACTTTGAACCTTTTATGGTTGGAAGCTTGTTTACAATTTGCTGTTATTTAAATGTAGTGTGTATTAGATATCATATGTATTGTAATATGAATGAATAGCGCAGTGAAGTTTTCTTGTTGATCTATCTATTTTGTGCAGTTATATGAAAAGATGCAAAATAGGACGATTATTAAATTGGCATGCTTTTTTTTTGTAAAGAAGAGTTTGATTTTACTGAATGTATCCAATATTTTTGTATACTGTAAGGTGAGAAAAGTTGTAGATTACTATAGTAGGAGAATTTTACAGATTGTGTAGTATAGACCAGTTGTAATTTGAAATGAATATTCCTAAATAGGTATTTTGAAATGAATGTTCCAAAGTAGTCTAACCTGGCATTGAACATATTGAATCAACTTATTATTGCTGGCATACCATAAGATTAATGAGTGATTTAATGTTGTTACAAATACTTGTTTTAATGTTACTTACAAAACTAGCTGAAAATGAAGTTATCAATCTGGATGCTTGATGAACTGAGAGGTATGATATATTTCAGATGATGAACATGTGAACTCTGTTGGCAAGAACTGAAGCATATTGATCTGCAAAAAAAATATAACAGGCATTCCTATGAAATGTTGTCATGGATAGGTCTTTTTTTCTATATTTATCATCATCCCAGATGGCCTCTATTGTATCAACCTACCTATTGTATTTATTGTGAACTTGTTCTCGTCCTGAATATGCATGAAATATTTGCCACTGGACGTTAAGCAACCAACAATCAATCAATCTATATTTATTTATGACATCCTGCAAAACATATATGTATCCGATTAAGTATCAATTTAAATGGAAAACTATACACTTTAATTTACCAGATTATAGTAGGTCACAACTGAAAACCGTGGATTGATTGGTTGTTAGTTGCTTAACGTCCAGTGGCAAATATTTCATGCATATTCAGGACGAGAACAAGTTCACAATAAATACAATAGGTAGGCTGATACAATAGAGGCCATCTAGGTTGGAGAAATTTGGACTGCCACCGGAAAAGGAGGGTATATAGGATAGGGACAGAAATTTTGCCTTGCAACAGGCCACCTACGGACCCCTCAGAGAGTTGTTGCAAGGGTTCTTAACGTGCAAAGAGCGTGGCACTCTCTTAACACGAGGCAGCGGATTTAACGTCCCCTTTCTGACCGGACGTGACTGCGAATTTGATACATCCCGCACAGCCAAACGGACTCCCCACTTCGGCAAGCGTTTTACTGCCGGTCGGGAGAAGACCAAGTGACCATATTTCTATACCCTAGTCACCCTTGGGGAGAAAACCGTGGAAGACATACTAGTGCAGTTGTTATAAAATAATAGCAGAAGAAAATACGGTTGAAGTCAACTTTCCTATACCAATGACATTAGATGTGATTTATCCCTAAACACCTAAACATGTGTTAAGAATTGTGTTTAGAAGCCTGTCTGAATAAATAAGTTTTTATGTTTTTCTTGAAAGCATTCACAGATTCAGTGTATGCTTATGCCGATTCTCTCATCTCAAGTAAACGGGATGAGACGCTTGTGCTTCATGAAACTAAAATCCACAGACTACAGATGGGTGCACTCCTAACCTGTACAGCAAGTTAACTTGATAACCTGTCATTTGGACTGGTCAAAGTTAACCTGTGACCGAATATAGGACTGCTCTGACCAGTCCTTGGACCAAAATCTAGTTAACTTGAAAAGCGGACTTGGTCCTAGGACTGTTTTTATGTCTGCCAAAAAGTTAACTTGGAAACAAGTCCGCTATTGATATAAGTTAACTTCGAACCAGTCCTGTCATAAATTAACATAAGTTAACTTCGGAACCAGTCCTGTCATAAAGTTAACATAAGTTAACTTGGAAACCGGTCCTGCCACAAAGTTAACTTCTGCTTGGACGATCAAAACCAGAACTGTTCTCAAGTTAACTGTTGACTGGTCTGCTCAACACTAAGTTAACTTGTAACCAGGACCGCTCTTCGTTGATTTAATAAAAAATAAAAAAATTATATCTTTGTTTCGTAGTATAAACATCGAGAATAAAATAATTTGAAAATTAATACTTCCGTTTTATGAACAGGATTAAATACAAATATTTGAAAATAAGTACGCACAGAACGTAACACAAATTCATCTGTGATCTGACAATCTATCTATTATAAAAACGATCTCGGTTACAAATGTAACAGGCACTGAATATATATATATATATATTCCAATTCAATCGTATTATGTATATTTTTGAAAAGAAGTATATTTGATGTTAGGTGTATACGTCCTTGTTAGTTTTACATCTTTGAACAATGCAGCCACAATCAGCAATAATTTAATTCATTTAAATAATGACTACAAATTTTTGTTCGCCTAAATTAAGAGTGCCAGCATGTCCTCTTTTTACTCAAAATACTGATACGTAACAAAATTTCAGTAGTTTTGATGCCTCCAGTTGACTTGTACAACAAAATTATTTGACCGCATCCACCAAAACTGACCATATATGCACTTTAATTTGTAAATCTATATACCTGCATAGTAAATCAGCCATATTTTTTATGTCAGGACTCAATGTATAATACAATCATGACAATGGACAGCAAAATTGCAATATAATAACAACAAATTTTGGTTTGCATAAATTTAAGTTACCAGCATGTCCTCATTTTATTCAAAATATTGATACGTAACAAAATTTCAGTAGTTTTGATACCTCCAGCTGACTTGTACAACTAAATTATTTGACCGCATTACCAAAACTGACCATATGTGAACTTTAAATTGTAAATCTATATACCAGCACAGTAAATCAGCCTTATTTTTAATGTCAGGATTCAATGTATAATACAATCATGACAATGGACAGCAATATTGCAATATAATAACAACAAATTTTTGTTCGCATAAATTTAGGATACCAGCATGTGCTCATTTTATTCAAAATACTGATACGTAACAAAATTTCAGTAGTTTTTATACCTCCAGCTGACAAGTACAACAAAATTATTTGACCGCATCCACCAAAACTGACCATATGTGAACTTTAAATTGTAAATCTATATACCAGCAAAGTAAATCAGCCTTATTTTTAATGTCAGGATTCAATGTATAATACAATCATGACAATGGACAGCAAAATTGCAATATAATAACAAAAAATTTTGGTTTGCATAAATTTAGGATACCAGCATGTGCTCATTTTATTCAAAATACTGATACGTAACAAAATTTCAGTAGTTTTTATACCTCCAGCTGACAAGTACAACAAAATTATTTGACCGCATCCACCAAAACTGACCATATGTGCACTTTAATTTGTAAATCTATATACCCACATAGTAAATCAGCCATATTTTTTATATCAGGATTCAATGTATAATACAATCCTGACAATGGACAGCAAAATTGCAATATAATAACAAAAAATTTTGGTTTGCATAAATTTAGGATACCAGCATGTCCTCATTTTATTCAAAATATTGTTACGTAACAAAATTTCAGTAGTTTTTATACCTCCAGCTGACTTGTACAACTAAATTATTTGACCACATTACCAAAACTGACCATATGTGAACTTTAAATTGTAAATCTATATACCAGCACAGTAAATCAGCCTTATTTTTAATGTCAGGATTCAATGTATAATACAATCATGACAATGGACAGCAATATTGGAATATAATAACAACAAATTTTTGTTCGCATAAATTTAGGATACCAGCATGTGCTCATTTTATTCAAAATACTGATACGTAACAAAATTTCAGTAGTTTTTATACCTCCAGCTGACAAGAACAACAAAATTATTTGACCGCATCCACCAAAACTGACCATATGTGCACTTTAATTAGTAAATCTATATACCCACAAAGTAAATCAGCCATATTTTTTATATCAGGATTCAATGTATAATACAATCATGACAATGGACAGCAATATTGCAATATAATAACAACAAATTTTTGTTCACCTAAATTAAGGGTGCCAGCATGTCCTCTTTTTACTTAAAATACTGATACATGTACGTAACAAAATTTCAGTAGTTTTGATGCCTCCAGTTGACTTGTACAACAAAATCATTTGACCACATCCACCAAAACTGACCATATATGCACTTTAATTTGTAAATCTATATACTCGCATAGTAAATCAGCCATATTTTTTATGTCAGGATTCAATGTATAATACAATCATGACAATGGACAGCAATATTGCAATATAATAACAACAAATTTTTGTTCGCATAAATTAAGAATACCAGCATGTCCTCATTTTATTCAAAATATTGATACGTAACAAAATTTCAGTAGTTTTGATACATCCAGTTGACAAGTACAACAAAATTATTTGACCGCATCCACCAAAACTGACCATATGTCATGTATGTGCACTTTAATTTGTAAATCTATATACCCACATAGTAAATCAGCCATATTTTTTATGTGAGGATTTAATGTATAATACAATCATGACAATGGACAGCAATATTGCAATATAATAACAACAATTTTTTGTTAGCATAAATTTAGGATACCAGCATGTCCTCATTTTATTCAAAATACTGATACGTAACAAAATTTCAGTAGTTTTGATACCTCCAGCTGACTTGTACAACAAAATTATTTGACCGCATTACCAAAACTGACCATATGTGCACTTTAATTTCTAAATCTATATACACCATGACGTACCCGCATAGTATTAATCAGCCATATTTTTTATGTCAGGAATCAATGTATAATATAATCATGACAATGGACAGCAATATTGCAATTTAATAACAACAAATTTTTGTTCGCATAAATTTAGGATACAAGCGTGTCCTCCTTTTATTCTAAATATTGATACGTAACAAAATTTCAGTAGTTTTAATACCTCATGCTGACTTGGAAAACAAAACTATTTGACCAAAACTGATCATATGTGCACTTTTATTTGCAAATCTATATAACGGCATACCAATGTAACGAGCGCCTTAATGTTTTCTCCTGGCGCTCCTGTTCACATTTTAGTAGGACCATAAATGTACACGTAATCAATAATATTGGAAAACTATTAAAGCAAAAAATATTCTGAATAAATTGAGAATGTCAGAATTTCATCTCTTGATTCATAATAACAGTCACATCATTTATAGGAGTTCATGATGGTGTTCGTGTAAAACAAAACTATTATGCCACATCATCAAAGTACCAACGAATTCGTACCAACACTGACATGTCTGAATTCATTTGTACTATTTACAATGATTTAATAAAAAAAAGTATACGAGGTTCTCTTCTTGGAATCTATTATGTCGGTTGATTGATTTTGTTTATAGTTAAACGTCAAGTGGCAACTGTTTCATTAAAGTGCGCATTGAGTATAATTTTAGGACTCGGCAATGACAAATTTTACGAATTTGACGAGATTGTTGATAGTTTTACCACACCGTATGCTTACGGACACTGTACAATTTCTGTTAGAATATTCTGCGGGAAATAGAATAGTAAATCCAATGCAAACAAGTTGAATATCAATGAAATATCCATGCAAATATAAATTTATGCATAAAGTGAAATTTAGGAAGGGACAGGTAAACAACGGGGAACGAAGTAACGTAGACAATGTTGCCGGTATCCCGTGATATAAGAATATTGTTCCGATGCGTTGGATAACCTTTCTATCCGCCTTCTAATAAAAAAAAAACTCTGTGTGATCGTATAGCCATTTTTTATTTATATAAGAATACATGTATATCAAATAAAAGAGAGCATTTGTATAATATCTAGTAGAGTCTAGCGAGTAAATAATAAATGATATCTGTGGAAAAACAATGCGAATTGTTTACATATTTTTATGAAAGGTAAAGTCTGATATGAAAACTCTTATAACGATAATCTGTCATAAGCAGACCTGTCCTCAGGTCTGGTCAATAGCAGACTTGTCCACAGGTCTGGTCAGAAGCAGACCTGTCCTCAAGTCTGGTCAGGAGCAGACCTGTCCACAGGTCTGGTCTGAGGCAGACCTGTCCTCAGGACTGGTCAAAAGCAGACTTGTCCACAGGTCTGGTCTGGGGCAGACCTGTCCTCAGGACTGGTCAAAAGCAGACTTGTCCACAGGTCTGGTCTGGAGCAGACTTGTCGATAGGTCTGCAGCAGTCCTAAAAAAGCAGACCGTAGGTCTGGTCCGCCAACGACGAAGTTAACTTGCTTGACTGCTTAAAAATTCTCAAGTTAACTTAGAAAGCAGTCAACAAGTTAACTCTAAGTTAACTTTTGTCAAGGTTTGGACCGCACCCATCTGTACAAGCAGGAATGAGGAATAACGAGTATTCAATGCCCATGCTTTAGCTCAATATTCCTTTAAAAAAGGAAAATGCGCGCGTTTCGGGCATTCAGGAGGTCCTACATCAGGTTATAATTTCCTCCTTTTGATATTTCAATCTATGCATAACCATTTTTTTTTATTTAACAATTTTTTTTGCAAGTATGAAATAAGTTTAAATATTTGCAAGTATGAACTAAACATGGATTTCTCAATATATATAGTCTTTGAAGGTAATTGCTAGCGAAGAAGTGCGATCAAGTTAATAACCAAAATTCTCCCCCATTGTACTATTCTATAAATTATATGGGTAGTGCAGCTTTAAGTTCTTTATTTTAAAAATGATATGAACAGGGCAACTATTCTAAATGATTAACACATGTTCCTATATAGATAAGGTGTCGGTTTGATCACATACTGGTCAGTCAGCATCGTTTATCTTTAGATTAATTACTTGCTATCTATATATATTTCTAATCATGTTGCTGGACAAAGAAATATCAGAGTTTAGTGCTGAAATGTATTTAGAACTTATAATGATGTATAACAATGATGTTCATTATGATGAACTACATTGTTTTACAGAGGAGGAGGATTTAGGGACGTTAAGTGTTTTGAAATTAAAAAACCGGTTAGAAAAAAGTTTGTCTGTTTCCATTGCCAAAGTGGAAAAGATGTTGAAGAAGGAACTAGAATCAAGTGACTTTATTAGACTTTGCCATATTGGCATAGAATTGGCAAATGTCAAATCTAGTGATAGAAGGAGACCAGAGAAAAAGAGAAAATCAAGGAATGATGATAGCTCACCAAGTAAAAAGATATCTGGAGAACCTACAGTAAGTTAAAATTATGCAATTATTGGTGAAGTAATTTTATTAACATGCTCCCTGGGTAAATGCATTACAAGTTGCCATATGGAGTTGCATTGCATATATGTAAAAGTAGAAGTTACTGTAGTAGAGAGTTTGAGCTCTGGTGAATGAATAGAAGTGTTGAATATGGCTTTAATTTGGAATCAGGAGTACTCTGAGCAGGTGTGTCTGTGAATCTGAATCTGTTGATTCGAAAATGCAGAATACCTTCAAAAAGTAAATGAGTTGTAATGCAGGTTGTTAGATCAAATCCACAGTGGGCATGCAAATTAGAACGGGAACTGTGGTAGTTTAGATCTCATTTCAATGAAATGGTCAAAATTAAAAAAGGAGCAGGTTTACTTGTATAGTATAGAGAATTAAACAAGAGGCTCTCAAGAGCAGGTTTACTTGTATAGTATAGAGAATTAAACAAGAGGCTCTCAAGAGCCTGAATCGCTCACCTTAATTCTTTTGGTTAAATCTCTCATCAATGATTATTTTGGCTTTTCAATTTATTTAAATGTTCTTTGGATCGTCCTTTTTTCTTCAAAAGCCATAGAAGCTATGTTTCTTGACATACAAGGAAATAAAATATAAAATTTATACTAGATACTCTGACAGTTATTAAGCTTAAATTTGGCTGAAATTGATACAGCAGTTTCAAAGGAGAAGATTTTAAACGTAAGTCCACATGATGAACAAATTGTGAAAAAAAGTCTTTTAAAGGGCAATAACTCCTTAAAGGGTCAATTGACAATTTTGGTCATATTGACTTATTTGGAGATCTTACTTTGCTGAACATTGTTGCTGTTTACAGTTTATCTCTATCTATAATAATATTCAAGATAATAAACAAAAACAGCAAAATTTCCTGAAAATTATCAATTCAGGGGCAGCAACCCAACAACAGGTTGTCTGATTCATCGGAAAATTTCAGGGCAGATAGATCTTGACCTGATAAACAATATTACCCCTTTCAGATTTGCTCTAAATGCTTTGGTTTTTGAGTTATAAGCCAAAAAATGCATTTGACCCCTATGTTCTATTTTTAGCAATGGCGACCATGTTTATTGATAGATCAAAACTTCGGATGCAATTTATAAACAAGATACCCTAAGGAACATTCAGTTAAAGTTTGGAAGTATTTGGCCCAGTAGTTTCAGAGGAGAAGATTTTTGTAAAAGATTACTAAGATTTACAAAAAATGGTTAAAAATTGACTATAAAGGGCAATAACTCCTAAAGGGGTCAACTGACCATTTCGGTCTTGTTGGCTTATTTGTAAATCTTACTTTGCTAACCATTATTGCTGTTTACAGTTTATCTCTATAATAATATTCAAGATAATAACCAAAAACAGCAAAATTTCCTTAAAATTACCAATTCAGGGGCAGCAACCCAACAACGGGTTGTCTGATTCATCTGAAAATTTCAGGGCAGATAGATCTTGACCTGATAAACAATGTAACCCATGTCAGAGTTGCTCTAAATGCTTTGGTTTTTTAGTTATAAGCCAAAAACTGCATTTGACGTCTATGTTCTATTTTTAGCAATGGCGACCATGTTTGTTGATAGATCAAAACTTCGGATACAATTTATAAACTAGATACCCTAAGGAACATTCAGTTAAAGTTTAGAAGTATTTGGCCCAGTAGTTCCAGAGGAGAAGATTCTTGAAATAGTTTACGACGACGGACGACGACAGACGCCAAGTGATGGCATAAGCTCACTTGGCCCTTCGGGCCAGGTGAGCTAAAAAGAAATGATGTGTGAAGGAAAACATAGAAAGTTCACAGTGGGCATATAAAGAATAAGAACTGTGGTAGTTTTGATCTCATGTCAGTGAGATGTTAAAAAATTGTATACATATTAAAGTTTAATGTACATAAGAAAAAAAAGAAAAAGAAAAAAAAATTAATATTAAAGTTTAATGTGCATAAGAAAAAAAAAAGAAAAAGAAAAAATAAAAGAAAAAATAGTAAAAGTTCAGGAGTTATTTTTAGGAAATAACAGTTTTTATGAATTTTACATCGGTATACAGATGAACGCATGTGTATTTCAGTGAAATAGCTTAAGTAACTTATTAAAACGGTCTAAATTAAGATTTTTAACGACAACTAGATATTGTATATTACTTTAATTTATTATCTGGTACTTTATTAAAGTTGACTTAGAAGCTTAACCAAGAGTAGAAAGAAGAAAATGTAAACAAATGAATTTTCTATATCAGAGTGTCGGATATATGTCGAACACGCTATAAAGCACTTAAAAACTTTCACTCACTGTAAGCTAATAAAGACATCCGAGAGAAAAAAAACAAATAGACTATAGAGCTCTGTGAATAATTAGTGGAGCGCCAGAATGAACTTTTTTCAGGAACTGTAATACAACAATAAAACTAATATCAATTTAGCTATTATCAATCTATTATCGAATAAACTTGTATAACTCTCAGCCCCCCCCCTTTTCTATCCCACCCACTCATGCACGTATACACTTTTCATGTTTTATGATAGCCAGAAATGATGTCACAAAAGCAATTACCATCATAGGATGTTACATTAAGAGGTTCTAGATAAATTTGATTTGAATTTACCAAGACGCACAAGACTTAAATTTTACCTGTTTAAATTATAATCAATGTTTTGACACCGTCCCTTAATTTAAAGTCTAATTTGTCAACCTCAGCGTCGAGAATATACCTTTTCGTAACATGTCTACTTGAAGGAAGATATCTTTATTGTATCCAAACTTAAGTTTATTTTTCCACGCGAAAAACAAATTTCCATTCGAATCGCAAAATACACTAAACTTTACACAACTAGTCATGTCAGGCCTGAAACTTTCCACATTGCACAGGTTAGTGTGTACACAGAGTAGTTGTTAATGTGAAAATACGGCCATATTTTCTACTTATTATGATAAACCTGAAGGTTCGTGTGGACCCTATGGCTAAAATGGCCGTATTTTCACCTCAAAATTAAATCGGAGTAGACAAACCTGCGCATCTGTAAAAAAAATCAGACATAGCATGCCCTAGATAAATGAATTTTAAAAAGGTTTTATGTTTTAGAAACATAAAAACTTACCAGGACTTTGCTGTGTACTTTGTATCATTCCTCCAGAAACAGGATTGAGAACTTCCCCACAGGTAAAAATTAAAGCGAGCATTTTTATAGACATTGACATTAGATGGACAATAGATACCCGACAATATTTGGTTAATTAAACTGTGTACCTGAGTGGACCCTCAACTGTTTGTTAATTTTATCATCCACTGCAGAGACGAAAAAATGTGTACGGCAAAATCCAGTTAAGTTATGAATTTTCTAAATCATACAATGTACTTCAAATCTATTTATCTAGGGTATGCTACATGTATGCCTTAAAACTTTTCCAGATGTACAGGTTTGTCTGTACTCAGAGAAAATTTTGAGGTGAAAATACGGCCATTTTAGCCATAGGGTCCACTGTAGGACTAAATAGTGTCCCCATGAAATTATGTCCCATGGTCAAAATTTCACAGATATGATTTGGTCCAGGACATAATTTTATTATAAAATATTGTCCACCTCTATGTAATAGTGTCCCTTGACAAGAGATACTATTGTGACCTTTGTTGGACATTTTTTCATAGTGCAATCATGTCCATATTGCATAAAAGTCTTGTCTATACCAACAAAATATTTAACAAAAAATAATAAGACTAAATTGACATTTTTATTTAAACAAGCAATAGGAATCTATGAATTGTTTTAACATTTTTGATTAACCCTTTATAACAAGGTCAATAATGTCAGGAATAATATTCATAAATGCTTGTTTGTCGTTTCTTCTTACGCATACGTTTCGGTCTTGGAGGCATCACGAGAATGTTTTTTGTCAACATGTATATAATACATTTCATTGTTTTTTAATTTGAAACTGCTTTGCCTTCCTTCTAATTGATCTTCTATCATTATTTTCAAATTCTGGAGGGTATTGACAATCAGACACATAATTATACAGCTGTTTATATTCATCACTTTCCATTTTTTTTCACATCTGTGTTGTCTTTATTTAAATTTCAATTATGATTTCAGTAATTGATTAAAACATTTCAATGATTTCTAAATTATTTCCCTTCTATAGGGACAGAAAAAAATAGCTACACATTATGTGCAAGTACCAGGGACAATTTTTCACTAAGGCAGCAACCATTTGAATTTTTTTTTGGGGGGCGGGGGGGGGGGGGGGGGGGGGGGGGAGAGCTATGGTTTTTTTTTCGCCTTCGGCGAGGAACAATTTTTTTTTTAGCGACAAACCAAAAACATTTTTTTTCTTTCAATTTTAGCATTCTGTGTCTCGTACGCAAGATTTTGTAACTTATGTTTTAACATCATCTTTGTCCGTGTGTTAGGCATTGCCGAGAGTGATTTCCCAACCAACGAAATTAGCCCTTACATTATTTACTCTGGTTATCCATTGCATATTTTTTTTCTGACATTGGAAATCTGAGGAGAATCACCTTAGCAGCCATTTTCTGAAACATTGTATGATGTATTGTGACAAAGTGGGACACAGCGATACTTCTTCCCCATACTGAAAAAATAAATAGGATATACAGGTAGGAAGATGTGGTATGAGTGCCAATGAGACAACTCTCAATCCAAATCACAATTTATCAAAGTAAACCAAAGCCATGATAAATCAAAGTAGTCTTCAAAACGGAGCCTGCACTCGCACTTAACAGCTTACGTGTGTGAAACCAATGGTCTAATCTCTATAATAAAATGCTTAATACGATCGCAGAGGTCAAGCCCTGTTTCTGACAAAGAATAATGTGGTCTAATAACATTTCTTTTTAATTTGACATATATATGTGTACCTTCTATAGTCTATTATCTGAAATTTAAATACTTAGATTCAGCATATCAAAGAACTTTAAGATTTCAATTTTTGGTGAAATCAAATCAAGTTCAATTTTCGAACCTTTAGACCTTTAAATGTGGGCCACTTGGATAACGTGGTCCAAATGTCAAAAATCTAAATACATGTTTAGATTCAGCATATCAAAGAACCTCATGTACTCAATTTTTGTTGCCCCCAAAGGTGACTGGGGTACAGAAATATGGTCATTTGGTCTTCTCCCGACCGGCAGCGAAAGCATCAGTCGGAAACGTTTTTAAATGAAAGCTACCAAAGAAATAGTTTGTTCGTCACCGAATCTCCTTATATGGACATAGTTCCTACGAAAAATGTATGTGATATACACCAAATAACAAAAATATTACATAGCGACTGAATTGCTGTTCTTGTCCATTCGTTTTTGATGTGTTTTGTTATTTGATTTTGTCAGGTGATAATGGACTTTCCTAGTTGATTTTCCTCTGAGTTCAGTATTTTTGTGATTTTACTTTTTGCAACTATACAGATAACATAAACAATATTTTATGATCAAAAGTTCTTTGTTTGTGGGTTGAAATGAGAGTAGAAATGTATGAAACATTGGGATTCAAGATGTTCACGATCAAATTCTACTGCAGGCAATAGCCAATTATCATATTGTAAAAGAAAGCATTAGTCGGAAACGATATATAAATGAAAGCTACCAAATAAATAGTTATGTTCGTCACCGAATCTCCTTATATGGACTTTCGCTTTGATAGTTGTTGTACTTTGTTTGATCTTGCTAGACTTTCTGAATGTAGTGTTCTGTTAAGTGAGAGGTTTAGCTAGCTATAAAACCAGGTTCAATCCACCAATTTTTACATTAGTAAATGCCTGTACCAAGTCAGGAATATGACAGTTGTTATCCATTCGTTTTCTGTGTTGTGACTTTTGATCTTGCCTTTCGATTTTGGATTTTCCTTTTTGAATTTTCCTCGGAGTTCAGTATTTTTGCGTTTTTACTTTTTAACATTTTAAGTGAATTTAATTTAATCACCATTGTTACAATATCTCGTAATATTTTCGAAAGTACTATTGATGAAATGCAGATGAACATCAAAGTTATTTTCTGTTAGCGTTATCTTCAAGCAGAACACTTTTTATACGACCGCAAAAATTGAAAAATGTTTCGTCGTATATTGCTATCACGTTGGCGTCGTCGTCGTCGTCCGAATACTTTTAGTTTTCGCACTCTAACTTTAGTAAAAGTGAATAGAAATCTCTGAAATTAAAACACAAGGTTTATGACCACAAAAGGAAGGCTGGGATTGATTTTGGGAGTTTTGATACCAATATTTTAGGAATAAGGGGCCAAAAGGGCCCAAATAAGCGTTTTCTTGATTTTCGCTCTATAACTTTAGTTTAAGTTAAGGTAACACGATACCGAATGGCATATCTCCCGATTTCCAAATTTTTTAGCACACGTGTTCTTTGAATCGAGTTACATCGGAATATGAAATAAAAAATGGGGGTCACCATTTTTGTTTTCTTGGTATTTTCATAAGAAAACGTCAATTTTGGCGACAAAATTGCTTAGGTATATAGGGGAAATGCCTATTTTCGGCTAGCCTTTTTAGAGTTTACAATGGATGGCTATGTTCTTATATACGGAGAAAAACAAAAAACTAACATAATATCCAGGATTGCATTCTGAATGCATACACGTATAGAAAGTAATATGTCACCATCCTTGTTTTTTAAATAAATGGCTTCAAAGTTGTTTGATACCCTTAGAATTTGCCCGAAAACGTGTGACGTTATTGAATACAGAATGTAACGTTATTCCTACTCAGAGAAATCAAAACAAAATATGTGCCGGAATCTGAATGGTGTTTATTTTATTTTCGTTTATCCTGTCAGGTGTCGTAAATTTCCTAGTAATGCAATATGAAATATTTCGTCGTGCACACGGAAATTTCACTGAAACTTTTGCTTTTTGTTCATTGTTTAATATAAATAAGGCCGTTGGTTCTATTTTGAATTGTTTTATATTGTCATTTCGGGGCCTTTTATAGCTGACTATGCGGTAAAGGCTTTATTAAGGCCGTATGGTGACCTATACTGGTAAATTTCTGTGTCATTTAGGTCTCATTGACAGTCATACCACAGCTTCTTTTTTTATCTATACTCGAAACTTGCTTGAACTGGTTGGTTCCACGTGAATCTTATGATAATAGTTCATGAATAAAGTTTTTAACTCCATCCTTTAAGACACTGATGGTGCTTCATCATGCAGAAATATAGTCTTTAAAAATTTGATCCAGTTGACAGTTTTATGATTGCTTGGTTTTTAATGGTTGTTTAACGTTCAGTGGCAAATAGTTCATGCATATTCGGGATGATACAATACAATTTTGAAAACAGTTGTTTATAAAAGACACATTTGATGGACCAGTCAAAAAAGATTGAACATTCTGTTAGTTGTGAAAATTATGAGTGAAAATAATCATCCTAAAATACAGATTCTGAAAAAATAAAATAACAAAACTCAAAGGATATTTCAAAACTCACATTCTTGATTTGCTACGCACATTAGTATAGCGTACTCTGCGTGGTGTAATTGCTAAGCAAGTCGGACAAACATAGGAAACGTACGCAACATTTCACAAAATTCAACAGTCTGTTATTTGTGGAAAATAATTTACAAAACAAATCTTGAGATCAGATATGCATTCTTTATAAGTAAAACAAACTGCGAAATATAAAGGTTCCAGCTTGAAATTTAACATGTAAGAAATGTAAGCCGGAGTCTGTACTCTGCGTGCCTTTTATATATTATCAAAATGCTTTATCTAGCAACCTGTCATGATAAAAATTAAAGAAAAAAAGAAAAAAAAAAGCTTTTATATAATTTTTAATACCATGTTCATAATTTAAACCTAAAGCAAAAAAACAGTAGTGCTAAATAATTATAGCCGTATACACTCTACTGCGGGATTGACGGTTGAACGGACACAAGTGACACAATATGATGATACGTGCCTATTAGGATTTTTGTGACAAAACATATATTTGAATATCCAGTTCATATAATGGAATAATTATTTTGGAGATCTAAAATGAAGAAGTAATGTAAAGACAAACTAACATTTCCGTCATTTTGTCTTTGGCGGAAAGTTGATTAATTGGCAATTTTACCGCACCACCTTATTTCATTTTGGTTTGAATTTTCAACAAAGAATAAAAGTTTTACAAATATGTACTAAGAGACTGACATGTTAATGTGATAATTACACTGCAAATACGACATTATAACGCTTGGCCAAGTTGGGCGTCCGTTTGGCTGTGCGGGATGTATTAAATTCGCAGTCACTTCCGGTCAGAATTGGGACGTTAAATCCGATGTCTCGTGTATAGAGAGTGCCATTCTATTTGCACGTTAAGAACCCTTGCAACAACTCTTTTGAGGGGCCCGTAGGTGGCCAGTTACAACATGTATTGTCGAAATGCGCATCTGGTGCAAAAAAAGTGGTACCGTTAATTTTATTACTACCACTGGGTCGATGGGAAGAAATACTACTGATCATTGCTTCTACTGATTGTGTCAGTGTGTTTCGCTGTCCTATATGTTCTCCCACTTATTTGTATTGTCATGTTATGTTGTCATTTTAATGCTATATTTAACATTGCCATAAAAGCGGGACGTTTGGTATGCCACAAAGCCAGGTTAAAACCATAATTTGTTTTTCTTGAAATGTCCTGAAAATGGCCATCATTATTGTCGAGGCTGCAACTTTTGTCGCGGAAAGCTCGACATAGGGATAGTGATCCGGCGGCGGTGTTAGCTCACTTCTTAAAAGCTTTATATTTAAGAAGGTGGGAGACCTGGATGTTTCATACTTTGAATATGGATGCCTCATGTAACGAAGTTTCCGTCAGTCACATGTCCAACGTCCTTGACCTCATTGTCATGGTTCAGTGACTACTTGAAAAAAAAGTCAAGATTGTTTGTAATGTTAAATTCTCTCTTATTATAAGTAATAGGATAACTATATTTGGTATGTGCGTACCTTGCAAGGTCCTCTTGTCCGTCAGACAGTTTTCACTTGACCTCTACCTTATTTCATGGATCAGTGAACAAGGTTAAGTTTTGGTGGCCAAGTCCATATTGGAGATACTATAAGCAATCGGTCTTGTATATTCGGTGTATGGAAGCACTGTAAGGTGAACATGTCTAATTGGCAGGTGTCATCTGACCTTGACCTCATTATCATGGTTCAGTGGTTATAGTTTTTTTTTCTTTTTTTTTCTGTTTTTCACATACTGTATGCAATATGTCTTCTGTATTTTGTGTATGGAATGGTTGTAAGGTGTACAGGTCTACCTGGCAGGTGTCATATGACCTCGATCTAATTTTCATGGTTCAGTGGTCAAAGTTAAGTTTTTGAGTTTTGGCCTTTTTTTTATAATACTATATGCAAAAGGTCAATTATATGGAAATATTTCATGATCTACATGTCAGTGGCACAGGTTTTATTTGACCTTGACCTCATTTTTGACGGTTCATTCCTCAGTGTTAAGCTTTTGTGTTTTGGTCTGTTTTTCTTAAATTCTAAGCAATAAGTCAATTTTATTTATTGTATGGAATAACTGTTAGCTGTAAATTCCTACCTGGCATGGTTCATCTGACCTTGACCTCATTTTCATGGTTCACAGGTCAATGTTTAGTTTTCTTGGTTTATGTTAAGTTTATGTGACAGTTGTAATAAAGCTTTATTATTAAGCTATCAACATAATATCAATGATTAGTAAAGAAGGCATTTCTGTGTGTGTTACATTTTAATGGTGTGTTTCTGTTGTGTCGTTGATCCCTCTTAAATTTGATGCGTTTACCTCAGTTTTAGTTCTCTCTATCGATTTATGAGTTTCGAATAGCGGTGTCCAAATTCATCGGACCACGGAAACTCTGTGAATATGTATGTAACATCTACGTTTTTTTTATTTGAATATATTTATCAGTAAAACACACATATATTTCAGGAGAAAAGTATCCCCAAGGGTGACTGGGGTATAGAAATATGGTCACTTGGTCTTCTCCCGACCGGCAGTAAAACGCTTGCCGAAGTGGGGCGTCCGTTTGGCTGTGCGGGATGTATCAAGTTCGCAGTCACGTCCGGTCAGAAGGGGGACGCTAAATCCGATGCCTCGTGTAAAGAGAATGCCACGCTCTTTGCACGTTAAGAACCCTTGCAACAACTCTTTGAGGGGTCCGTAGGTGGCCTGTTGCAAGGCAAAATGTCTGTCCCTATCCAATATACCCTCCTTTTTCGGTGGCAGTCCAAATTTCTCCGACCATCATCCCAGATGGCCTCTATTGTATTTATTGCAAACTTGTTCTCGTCCTGAATATGCATGAAATATTTGCCACTGGACGTAAAGCAACCAACAATCAATCAATCAGGAGAGAAGTACACAACAAACAGTTAATTATGTTTAGTCGTATCCATATGGTAGAGTTAGTGTTCCATCTTTTATTTCTATTTTGGGCTATCATTTCAAATTATTAAGTGTTTGAAACTAAAATTTAGTCAGACGAATGTGTCTTGTTGCTGGTAACCCCACTGACATTCCAATCGTTTTTTCCTCCTTCGGTTGTAAATATAAAGTATCTGAAGATAATGGTTCTAGCTTCGAAGCCAGTTGGTCCTTGTTAAAGTTTGATATATAATCTCGTTACCTTTATTTATTTATGAAATGCACATTTATTCCCCTAGGTGTTGAAGGCATATACATACAATACAATACAAATATATATACAATGGAAAAATTCATATATTTAATATAACGGGGTAAAGCAGTAATATTTATGCAGGTGTTGTGTCCACTCCTCTAAGTGCAAATGACTTTTTAATGAACGGAACAGTAAGCTGCATACTATCAAATGAAGATATAATTAATTGTAATCTATCTGCTTCAGACAATTTAAAGTATTCTGGAATATATTATTTATATTTTTTTCAAGCTGATTACGTAAAGATTTATTAATTGTACATTTTAAGAAAAAGTGGGGTTCATCTTCCACCTCATTTATATTACAATGTTTTCATATTCTATTTTCTCTTTGAATAGCAACTCATTGTCTTAGCTCCTCTCAATCTTTTCTCTTCATATGAAAATATGACATGGAACCTTTTGTTATACGAATAAACGCACCAAGGTATAACTGAATATCGCCTCACAATTTGAAAAAGAAAATAGGATAATATACAATTGTTTTAAGATTTCAGGTTAAGTAGAAACTAATGTAAATACATCTAAAACATGCTACATAAATAACAACACATTGTGATTTAATTTTGTGATACATTTTTTTTAAGCAATTACTCAATCAATTAAATAACTTGTATTTCACAAACAAATTTCTTGAATTGAAAACAAGGGCTATTTCGTAACATTTTATACTGATCTAGTCCTCGGAAACGCAAACGACCGCATGACGCATCACTAGTGACGTTAACGTCGAGAAGATTATTTGGTATTCCGAGTACATTCTTGAAAGGTTCACCAGTCATCCATACTGAGTTGTTCAAGCCACTCCAATAACCACCCGGGAAAGCTGTAATTATTCAATTGGAAACACATCAAACGTATCGGTAACAACTATATACGATGGTTCATTTTATAACAGTACCAGTAAAAATATTGAAGTGATGCCTATTGTGCTTATTATGAGTTTATGGTAGCTTATTATACACTTTATATGTTTTTATTTGGTGTTTTGTACTTTCATTATGCTCCTAAATTGAAATTATCACGGCATTTATATAGGCAACAAGCGTTTCTCGTCTTTTAATAGACAAGCACGTGTTATAATATCGCAAGCATTTATTCGAGGTTTAATATATGGAAGCTTCACCGAACATTTTTTATGTTCCAAACTAAGTACATATACAGCAAATAGTTTGACATAAAACCATTATTCCGTTTGACCAAAAAAAATCTTTTGTCGTATGTTGTTGTTTACATTTTTTGCTTTTAGAAATATCATATTTAGTTTCCTTTTATAAAGTCTATGTTGCCTGGCATAATACAATTACGGGAAAGTAAATTATCTCATGATCAATTCGCAGATGAAAGAAAGAAAAGAAAATCGAAAATAAATTGACAACGCCATGGCTAAAAAAGAAAAGACAAAAAACAGTACCCATGCCACAACATAGAAAACAAAAGAATTCTAAAAGCTATCGAAAATACGCATTAATTTTACAAAGGGGAAATGCCATAAACACTTATTGCTTTCAACAAACGGTGATGTTCTCGTTGCATTACATACTTATTAATTGCCTTTGCCTGTTTTGTGCTTTAAGGTCGTGATAGTGTGGTTTTTACACATTCCTCTTTTTTATTCTCAAGTTTATTAAAAATTAAAGTATGTGAAGCACATAATACCTTCTAAATAATTGAACACAAATCGCCATTTCTCTAGAGAAGGAATGGAAATAAGATCACCACCGTCTAGTTGACATCTTGCATGTGCATCCGGCCAGGTTGCACCATTGCCGAACACATTTATACACAATTTGGTGTTCTATCAAAGTCGTAGCCAGCGTTACAATCTAAAACATAACAAAAGACAAGATAAATTTGGTCAAAACAAAAAGTGATCACCGTAACTATTTCAAAAGTTGTTTCCCGAAGATATAAACGTAAAATGAGTTTATGACATCACTCACAGAAAAGTGACGGATTACTAGTTGATAGTTCAGTATCACAAATGTCATGAGATTCTAAAATCACCATATCCCTGTAAATTTTTAGCTTGAAAGACTGAAACCAGGCTAGACCGAATCCTGCATTAATCGAAAACCTGTATAAACCAAACATGTTCTTACATACAGTCATATATAAAACTGAACACAATCTTGAGTCCTGAAGAGGTTCGGTTTAAACAGGTTCACTGTATTTGGTTTTCAGCGATTCTGATGAGGTTCAAACAAGAATACCCCATCGGATTTCAGTAATGTTATATCGTTTTGTAAAAAAATAACAGTGAGGTTAATAGTTTGTTAGAGATATCATGGTAAAAATGTAATACGTGTAGCTTCGACTTTAATGCAAATTTATATAACGCGTTTTTATTTAATTTTTAAAATAACTAACAGTGCAAATGTAATAAGGTTATTTTAGTTACTGTTTTCTTTTAGATCATTACAAGTTTATTGTATCTGAGAGCAGAAAACAAAATTGTGACATATTTCTAAAATTGTTGAACAAAGTTTTTCATTTGTTAGAAAGTAGAACATGCCCTTTATCTATTTATGAAATTAAGCTAATAACTTTTCCATTTGCCCTACCGATTATAACTTTTTGATCAAATGTTTCATAGACAAAATCGGCCAACACAAATTCGCGTCATTTTATGAAGACTAACATTGGTATGTAGTAAAACAAAAATAATATTTGCATGACTCCTTCAAGATTCTAGGATAATAATTCGGTACGTCATGCAGTTCATAAGAGATCATTCAACATCGCAATATCTGAATATTTTAACCAAATACTATCAAGCAACCATTTAACATCAAGGGAAGGATTAAGTGAATTTCGTCTATGTCTGACTTTATTTAACTTGTCGACGCTATCAATCAAAATATCTTTAATACTAAAATAACGAGGTATAATTTGTCAGCCGTCAAGGGGTAAAAACGACAAATCAACGATTCAACTTTATGCATAACTTATATAGATAGGACAATAGTGTTGATTAAAAATTTTACCACTCCGGACCCTTTTGTTTTAGTTCATAACTAATATTGCCAATAATAAACAAGTTTCGGGTCGAGTCCGATACCGATAATATATTCACATGTTACTTATACCTTATTTGTAGGTTCCGCATCTGACAGGAGCACCACCAAACGGGGTCATAACCACAGGGATGACTTTACTTAATTCTATCATTGTCACATTGTTTCCTATTGTAGAATTTTAATCAGTATGACTTTGTAAGATGAGATGACAATACAAATATTAAAAATCTAGACTTAAATAAGACGTATACAAGGTAGTTTCCAATTTGTTAGCCGGCATGACGTAAAACAGAGAAACAACTAATTCAACTTTATTTATAACGTCCTGCATCTGACAGGCGCACTACCAAACGGTGTATATATATTTAGGATTTGCTTTATACACGGATCATAATTACAGGTATGACATTACTAATTCTAATGCAATAATTTTGTATCAATGATTCTGATTGGATGACAGTTAGCGTAAAATTCTCTATCTCCTTGTCTGTAACTAAGGAAGCCGACATTTTGAATTGCTGAATGTATTGACATATAATTTCTACAATAATATGCCAAAAAACTCGCATGTTTCACTTAAAAATCTTCTTTATTACATAGGTAGTTTCCAATTTGTAAGCAGCCAAGGCTCCGTGTTGAAGGCCGTACTTTAACCTATAATGGTTTAATTTTTAAATTGTTATTTGGATGGAGAGTTGTCTCATTGGCACTCACACCACATCTTCCTATATCTATGAAGCAAAACAGATAAACAAAGAATTCAACTTCATTTATAACTAATATTGGCAATGATGCTGATTAAAAATTACTCCATTTCAGTCCCTATTGTTTTTCAAATAATTAGTATTACCAATAATTTATAAGTTCTAGGTCGACGGTTTCAAACAGACATGTTTTAAAAGAAGAGAAAACTGCATCTTATGATCAGCACGACTTTATCAGATGACAATATCAATACTAAATATTCAGGCTAAAATAAAACTTACACATAGTTGTATATTTTAATTCAGTCACGGACCAGCGATTTCACGGATGAGTTCTAGTATATTCAAAATTTAAAACTATCAAGTATTGAAAATTATTGATTTAGACTAGATCAAAAAATTTGTTTGTCATTTGCTTGACAATACTACTTATTCATCAAGTTTGAGATAAGTACATATTTTAAAAAAAAAAAAAATGATATCCTCTTTTTCAACAAATCTTTTTCTTAACAATGCCAACGAATCACCAAACCGATAACATACATAATGATTTGTAATGGGACGACTTGAAAAATTGAATGTAGAATACATAACTTAATTCACTTATTTTTTTCATTGACCCCTAAAAAATTATTGATCAATTAGGATATATATAAAATCGATGTCAATAAAACAAAACATGCAGCTATTTTACCCCGACCCCTAACTATTTGAATTACATATCCATTCTTCATTGATTTTTCTGTGTCGTCCCTAATGTTTGTGTGCTTACCAACATGTGCCTAAAAAAACATCATTGCTTGTGCTGTATTGATGGTTGTCGTTGGAACATCATACGAGATATAATCAGACTGTAACATACATCTCTGTGTATCCGACTCGAATACAAATCTGGAGCAGTTATTATACTCATCAAGTAAACATTGCATCGTACAATCAGACAGTGAGGACTGATCTATCACGATGTAAACGCATTGTTCTAGTAAATAACTTATTGCCCCTGCTATAAATGTAAATTCACTATTTCCTAATGTACAACCATGCAAAATCGCAAATTGCCAGACTTTAAAAGTTCTCATAAATACTTTACATAACATTTTTTAAAAGCCTTTTCCTTGATTCAAAACTTTCAATTATTCATGTTATATCTTACACAGTTATTTATTATAGCGTATTGAACTATTTAATTTGAATGACAGTTGTGGTTGGCCTTTTCAGAATCTGAAGAAACATTGGTAATTTTATTGTTCGTTACCAAAATGACAATAAAGTTTCGTAACGGTTAATTGATAACTATTAAATGAATGTTTGCTTTTAGTTATATTTGTAATCATGAGAAAACTACATCCAAGTGTTTTAATTCAATATCAGTTAAAAACTTTTAAACGTCAAATATAATAAGCAAACATGCATCACACTGTTTTAAAAAACTATTGACCTATAAGTTTCAGTGAAAAGGATGTAATTGTTACATCCATACAACTTACCGGAAAGTTTTACTAATGACAGACATTAACGTTGAAAGAACTTGGGTTAACCAAACATTGTATATGTTTTCAGTAATGTTAAATAATAATTATATTATCAAATTGCATTGAACTTTTTTGTAAAGATAATTGCTGACTATTGTATAATTTATTTACCTTATTTTTATTCTCCATTTTGTCCGAGATGTTTTTGAATTTACGTTCTTTTCTTTTCCTTTTAAAGTGTTATACAAATACATTTTCATCAATAAGATAAATTATAATATTGAACAATTGTTTTAAACAAACACAGCAAATTCATATTTTGGAATATAGATCAATTTCTTTTAAAAAGATAAAATTATGAAAAATTATATAATGATTTGTGTTAAAACATATATACAAGAATTTTTTGTTTGAAATATGTTACTAAATAAATAAAATATATATTAATATAAATATGCTATCAGACTAGAATAGTTAAGAGATGCTGCCAGTTCAAAATGTATCATCTGTAATAAATAAATATTCAAGAAATATCTTTTTTTATATTGCATTTTTATATTTAACTTTTTAAACGATTTAAAATTAAGAAATAATTCATGGGGGCTTGAATATATCGTGATTTTTACCACGGGATGTCCCTTTATGCCGATAGTTTACCCCTCGCTGTGTAATTATTTTTATTCTAATAGGACAAACATGGCAATTCCTTTGGATCTTTGTTACCTTAAATCGTCATTTGACAGAGATACTTTCTAATATGTATTGACAATTATATATAAATTCAATTTAAACCAACCAAACCTTTATTATAGAGTTATAATACTTAGTTAGTAAATTTTACCACTTTTTGGATAATTCATTCAAATGTCACCTTAGATTAACCATATTCGTAGGATCATTGTATATAATACAACAGCAAACCTGTTATTTGTATATTGATCGTTTTTCGACATTTTTCTGTAAGTTTGGCAATTTTTTGATAATTGTAATTGATGTTACCTTAAATTGGTCATTTGACCAAGACAACTTTCTAATATGTATTGATAATTGTATTTGATGTTACCCTGAATCGGTCAATTGACCAAGACAATATTTGTAATATATATTGATAATTGTATTTGATGTCACCTTTAATCGGTCATATGACTGACCACAATTGGACAATACATATAATAAAGTAATTCGAAACTAGCCCTTAAAAGAACTTGACCAAAAGTAAAATGCGGCTTTATTACACTCCATTCTATACGCCCGCGAAAGACGAGACGTGTTGTGGTATATCGTTATCCGTACTTCGTCCAATCTTACTGAAAAAACACCCCTACGTATTTTTATGAAAGTTTGTTGAAAGAGGGACGAAAGATACCAAAGGGACAGTCAACAGACCAATTGGGACATGAACTTGGGCTGTTTAGCCGGTGCATACAGATCTAGTCCAAATGAGTCTACATGCCTGACCCCAAATGTACTAATGTTAGGAAGGGAAGTTAGACTTCCATATGATCTTCTACATAAAGGGCATCCCTTGGATCCAAATGAAGCTGATACTTCATGGAGCAATCATGCCTTAAAAATAAAAGAACGAAAACATTTGGAAGTAACCTGTAAAAGGCGAAAAGACTTTTATGATAATAAAACCAATTTACATTTGTATAAAGTCTCAGATAAGGTGTGATACCGTAATGAGATTAAAAGGGAAGGAATATGTCAAAAATTACAACCCCTTTTTATTGGTCCATGTCTAGTGACCCAAAAGATCAATGACCTGAATTATGAAATTCAAATAGATGCCCATACCAAAAGAAAAGTTGTCAATCATGACAAACTGAAACCATATAATGGTCAATCTAACCCCAAATGGATTAAAAAGTTTAAACATTTAAGTATGACTTCT